>NW_015400060.1:4462-6374 GCF_001527695.2 Protobothrops mucrosquamatus
GCATAAGACCCTGGGATCTCATATTCCATAGCATGAGATCCTAGAATCACATGTTCCATAGCAGGAGGTCCTGGGATCTCCTATTCCATAGCATTAGATCCTGGGATTTCATATTCTGTGGAATGAGATACTGAGATTTCATATTCCATAGCATCTGGGACCTCTTATTCCATAGCATGAGATCCTGGGATTTCATATTCCATAGCATGGGATTCTGTCATTCTTATGCCATAGCAAGAGACTCTGGGATCTCTTATTCCATAGCATGAGATCCTGGGATTTCATATTCCATAGCATGGGATTCTGTCATTTCTTATTCCATAGCCTGAGACTCTGGGATCTCATATTCCATAGCATGAGATCTTGGGATGTCTTAATCTGTAGCATGAGATCCTGGGATCTCATATTCCATAGCATGAAATCCTGGGATTTCATATTCCATAGCATGGGATTCTGTCATCTCTTATTCCATAGCCTGAGACTCTGGGATCTCATATTCCATAGCATGAGACCCCAAGATCTCATATTCCATAGCATGAGATCTTGGGATCTCTTATTCCATAGCATGAGATCCTGGGATTTCATATTCCATAGCATGGGATTCTGTCATTCTTATGCCATAGCATGAGACTCTGGGATCTCATATTCCATAGCATTAGATCTTGGGATCTCTTATTCCATAGCATGAGATCCTGGGATTTCATATTCCATAGCATGGGATTCTGTCATTTCTTATTCCATAGCCTGAGACTCTGGGATCTCATATTCCATAGCATGAGACCCCAAGATCTCATATTCCATAGCATAAGACCCTGGGATCTCATATTCCATAGCATGAGATCTTGGGATCTCTTGTTCCATAGCATGAGACCCTAGGATCTCATATTCCATAGCATGAGATCTTGGGATCTCTTATTCTATAGCATGAGACCCTGGGATCTCAAATTCCATAGCATGAGATCCTGGGGTCCCACACTCTGTACTGTGGAATCCTTAAATGCCATAGCAGGAGACCCTGGGATCTCACATACCTTGGCACAGCTCCTTGGGATAAAAAGCGATGGGAGTGATTTGTAACCTCCTTGCTGGCTTCCAGTTGACTTTGCTTGTGATAACCTGGCAGATAAGATGGCCCAAAGCAGTCATGTGACTGTAAGATGCTGTGACCGACATAAGTGCAAGCCAGTTGCCCAGCACCTGGATCTTGATCTCATGACCCCAGGGTGCTGAGACAAGCGGTCACTCATCCTAAGTAACCCACCCGTTCAGCTCCATCAGAATCTGGAATGGTCCCTGAATGAGTGGGGCTAACCGAGGGTTACCTGGAGCCAGGATCGTGCCAGTTTCTGCAATGCACAATAAAATCAAGTCCACTTCGCTCCGAAATTAAGTCTCCCGTAATTGTGCGGCACAAATCAAACTTGACTTAACCCCGGCTAGATCAAAAGACCTGCCAACGCTCCCACCGTTCGCAGGTTTTACAGAATAGCAGTGGAAACAGTTCACTGCTATTTCAGAAAGAAAAGAAAAAAGAATTAACCAGGCTGAAGCAGGACTGTCCCCCTCTAATCTCCCAGAAGCCCAGGAGAAAATGCCACAGTGGCTGTTTTCTGCTCGGCTGCCCCCAACTCTGCTTTGAACTAATAAGCAACTCATTGTTTTGTCTGTACGTGCAATTATAGGTACGAGGGATTTCTGAAAGGTTCATTTGTCATCCAGTAATACAGTTCATTCCTCACCTGCCAAAAATATCTACGGGTAGAAATTACCTCCTCACCAGAACCCCCCAACACACACGTATACACACATCAGCCCTAGGCTATTTGAACAGTATTCAAAGAGCGGAGAGAGAGAGAGAGAGAGAGAGAGAGAGAGAGAGAGAGAGAGAGAGAGAGAGAGAGAGAGAGAGAGA
>NW_015400061.1:0-1728 GCF_001527695.2 Protobothrops mucrosquamatus
AAAGGAAGAAACAGCTGCGATCACACACCACTCTTAGAAGCACGAAGCTGAAGACACCAGCCTGAAGATGACGAATGTGACTTCGTCGAAACGTCGCCAAGGTACGTTTAATTCTACGCGGGAGAAAACCCGAATAACTAAAGACCTACATACAAACACCCGCGAAAACCTCAGAAAACAAATATATATATATATATATTTTCCCAAAAACAAACCGTGAACACCCGCGCCCCCCGAGAGGAGGAGTGGCACGGAGGGACTCGGAATGTAAATAAGTGTGAAGGGATGGTTGATTACAAGGATGGAAAGAGAACAGGGAAGGAGGCATTAGGAGAGGAAGTAAATGATGCACGCAATACCACGGGTAGATGGGGAGAAGAGGAAAGCGTGTGGAACTCAATGGGGAGACCCGGCGAGGGAAAAACCGCCCGAGAGCCCGTTAAAGGGCACAGGAGGAGGAGCCCCTATATAAAAAGGGACAAAAGACCATCAGATAGCAAGAACAAAGACGGGAGAGAAACGGTGGAAAGTGGATCGGAGCGTGCGGGGGGCATAGGAGAACGATATAACAAAAGATCGGAGAGTGTATGTGCCTCCAGGTTTTTAAGCCGTCTATGCGCCTGTGGAGGTCGTTGATGATTGCCCGCATGGTCCGCCGTTGGAACTGGCAGACCGCTTGCCGACATTCCATGGATTCGACGGCGGGCTTCCTCCTCAGCGACTTTGGAGGCTGAGGAGAGACTCTCTCATGGACTGGCACGTAACCCTGACGATGTCGGAAGGAGTCCGACGAAAGCTTGGTGTAGTTTTGTTTTATGTTTTGTGTTATTAAACTTTTTGATAGTTTGATATACTCCTGGTGTTCACAGTTTGTTTTTGGGAAAATGATTACACCCAGGAGTCACTGTTTTAGTTTTAGTGTTATTAGAAGCAGTTATAGTAGAGCAGTATTGCTCACTGCCAGAAAATGGGAGAAGTCCGCGCACCGCATCTCGACCAACTACTGCAGGTTGGCATTTTTACAAAACTGCGTTAAGGAAGATCTGCCTCCAAAGTCGCTGAGGAGGAAGCCCGCCGTCGAATCCATGGAATGTCGGCAAGCGGTCCGCCAGTTCCAATGGTGGACCATGCGGGCAATCATCAACGACCTCCACAGGCGCATAGACGGCTTAAAAACCTGGACCGACGGATACCGAGAACAGTGCCGTAGAGTGATGACAGACCAGCATTTTCGAGCGCTGGCCCAACACATTCGGTCAGCCACCAGAAGAACGAGCCAACGAACAACGGGGACCCTCCAACGCAGAACGGCCGCATTGCGAGAACTGGATAGGGACAACACAGCTCAGAGACTGGTATGTAACCTATCGGCAAAAACACTCACCCACCCCCAACTCACCCTATTGCAACGGGATGCGGGATGTAATCTCACAGACGCGCACACGCTAGATTTCGTGGCAGCGTTGGAACCGGCACTATTTCGAACGGGGCTGGGGGAAGAAGGGAAAAATACCATCAGACAACAGGTTACAGGGCTGCTAATGGGCCATAAACGTCACCAGGCACTGTCAAGGAAGGAGATGGAAGCTTTGGAACAACTCAGGAAGGACCACTCGATTGTGGTGCTTCCTGCGGACAAGGGGAGGGCCACCGTGGTTATGGACAGGGCGCAATACACCGATAAAGCCCTGGAGCTCCTCAAGGACACTACGGCGTATAAGGTGGTGG
>NW_015400061.1:5207-6374 GCF_001527695.2 Protobothrops mucrosquamatus
CCAGGAGTCATCATTCGGGTTTTCTCCCATGTAAGATTAGAAGTATCATAGCGACGTTTCGATGAAATACCACGGGTGGATGGGGAGAAGAGGAAAGCGTGTGGAACTCAATGGGGAGACCCGGCGAGGGAAAAACCGCCCGAGAGCCCGTTAAAGGGCACAGGAGGAGGAGCCCCTATATAAAAAGGGACAAAAGACCATCGGATAGTAAGAACGAGGATGGGAAAGAAACGGCGGAAAGTAGATCGGAGCGTGCGGGGGGCATAGGAGAACGATATAACAAAAGATCGGAGAGTGTATGTGCCTCCGGGAATGAAGGGAGTCGGAATGTAAACAAGCGTGAAGGGATGGTTGATTACAAGGATGGAAAGAGAGCAGGGAAGGAAGCATTAGGAGAGGAAGTAAATGACGCACGCAATACCGCGGGTGGATGGGGAGAAGAGGAAATCGTGTCGAACTCAATGGGGAGACCCGGCGAGGGAAAAACCGCCCGAGAGCCCGTTAAAGGGCACAGGAGGAGGAGCTCCTATATGAAAGGGGACAAAAGACCATCAGATAGCAAGAACGAGGACGGGAGAGAAACGGTGGAAAGTGGATCGGAGCGTGTGGGGGGCAGAGGAGAACGATATAACAAAAGATCGGAGGGTGTAGGTGCCTCCGGGAATGAAGGGAGTCGGGGAGTGATAGATCGAAGAAAGAAATGGAGCCGATGGATGGATGAAGGACACTGTGGGGATATGAATAAGAGGGTGGAAGGAGCGGAGTATGAAAGGACTCTTGGAAGAGAGGGTGATGGCAATGGAATGGTAGTATTAGAGATGATAGGAGGAGAGTGGCCACAACAGGAGGGTAAGTTGGATAAAGGGAAGTTGAGGGTAAGTAGGGACGGAGGGAATGTAGACTGCAAGAATGGAGAGAGGGTATGGAACGAGCTGCAAAGAGAAGAGGAAGGAAACACATGCAACGTCGGGTCGTATAGCGGCCATTAAAATGAGTATTTTGCCTAAGTTTCTTTTTCTATTTCAGATGATACCTATTTTAAAAAATGAAATTAACTTGAAAGAATGGCAAAGAGATTTGAATCGCTTTATTTGGGAAGGCAAGAAGGCGAGAGTCAAATTTAAGATTATTCAAGACACTAGAGAACGTGGAGGACTTAAAGTACCA
>NW_015400062.1:0-1051 GCF_001527695.2 Protobothrops mucrosquamatus
GGGAGAAGACAGGTGGACCGAGGAGGTGGGGAGTGGGGAGCCACGAGGGGCATCCTCCCTCTTAGGTGACTTAGGCCCCTTTGCCCTTCTTTCAAGCCCCTGGCCCGCGGGGGTGGGGGCAGGTGCAGCTTGCGAGGGGCAACCCACCGGGGGTTGGACTAGATGACCTTCAAGGTCCCTTCCAACTTTATTATTATTATTATTATTATTATTATTATTATTATTATTATTATTATTATTATTATTATTATTATTATTATTATTATTATTATTGAGCATGGCAAGGAGAGGGGGGGCGCGATCCGCCCAACCTAGACGGCTGCACTGGGGTAGGATCCAGAGGTTGCTTTGCCCTGAAGTGGCTTGCACTCCGCTTTGCCCTCAAGGCGGCCTGCCTCGCCCAGGCCTGCTCTCAAGGAACTGGGTCCCGCTCTGTAAGGGAAGCCCTCCAGCCTGGAATGCAGCCTCCGATCCAAGCCCTGCGAATTGGGAAGCTGTTTCCCCTTCCCAGCACAGCCGTGGGAAGGAGCTCTCTCCATAGCAGCCGGGCACCTCACTGCAGATTGCCCTCCTGAGGGCTGCCAGGCCTGGCAAGGCCAGAGCTGCAGGCCCCGGCCAGCTTTACCTGAGAGGAATGCTTAGGGAGACTTAACTTTTATTTTTGTTTAGAAATCTCTCCAGCCTTGCTTAAGCATCCACCCAGAGGTCAACGCGCTCGGGTCCTCTGCAGAAGGGAAGCTGCCAGTTTATCACTTGACAATACCGCCCACCAAAATGCCTGCCCTTTGCTTTCCAGCAAATCTCTCGGTGGGGGTCTGCTCAGGGGGTCTCGCTTCCAAGCCCACCCTTAAAGGTCTGGTGACCCATCTGAAACGGAAACCTTGGTGTGGAACAGAAACATAGGCACCTTTCCTAAATAAAATACCATTTCCTCGAGATTTTAGTACAGTGTGACACCGGTAGCAGTGAGTAGCTTCCCATTCCCACAGGAATACAAAGAAAAGAGATGGTTGGTTCTTAAGGATCGGGACATTTAAAAACAGGGAAGCAA
>NW_015400062.1:4936-6374 GCF_001527695.2 Protobothrops mucrosquamatus
GGGGGCGGGGGGGGAGGAGGAGGAGAGAAGAACCTGCTACGTTTTTTTTCCAGCAACCGTCAAGTTCTGTTGCTGCGGATTCGTCTTCTGTTAGCACCCGTTTAAACTGCAATCCTGAGCCCGCTTTTCTAGAGGAGACCCCCCCTCCTCCTCCCCCCTCCGTGAAGCTCATTGGGGCCTCCTCCCTCCTCCCCCCCCCTCCGTTCGTTCGCAGTCACCCCAGATGAAAGGCCGGCTTCCTGCCCTTCGCCTTCCAAAGGTTTGTTTCTCCCGGGGGAAGCGAGGTTTCTAATCTGTGGAAACGATCGGGAGGAATGGATCAGGTGCAATAGTCAATTTGGATTAATTCCCACGGGTGTGGGCGGAATGCGATTTTTAGAAACCTAGTAGCGGGCGCGCAGAGGGGTTCCCCAATGAATGCTTGTGTCGCTTCTCCCCTGGTGACATTTCCACCGCCCTCCTCCTTGCACAGCATCTTTTGATGCCTAGCAAGGAAAAGAATCAATACCAGATTAAGATATTGCAGCGCCCCTGATCTCCACAGTTCTCCCTTCCCTGGCGTCGTCGTCTTCTTCTTCCTCTTCCTCTTCCTCCTCCTCCAACAAGTGGCTACATTTCAGCCACTTCAAATACTCCAACCCAATAGCCCCGTTTTCTTCAGAGGACCCCACTGAACTGTCCTCGGCTAATGCAACCCAGAGCTGGGCCTCTACCTTCCTGCACTCTCTGCTGTTTCGGGAATAACAGAGGAACAAATAACTCCTACCCTGGCAAGGCGTAAACCTTGCTAAATTTGACTGGCAGCTCTCAAGCACAACCCTGACATTTTAGACTGTACTCCCGTTTGGCCGGTTGCATAAGATTTTAAATACAGCACCGGGAAAAAAAAATCTGCTTTTTGAGAAGTAGAATATCTAGATTCCAATTTGTATGCCTCCTTTTCTCGCCTAATACTCCTGGGTAGGCTTCCTGACTCTAGCTAGCAAGGGTCACTTTTCCAACTATCCACGGCTTACAATAGCCATCTATCATGTTTCCCCGAGGATGGGTGTGTGCACGTGTAGGGAGGAGTGACAGGCGTTCTAGCTCAACATCTGGTGGGCCTCAGGCTGGGAGGGAGGAGGCTGCTTCTGGAATTTGTAGCAACTCTTGTCCTTCAAAATTTGGACCTCAACAACGCATAAACTCGGATCGGGCTGATCTGCGCTAGTTAAATAGCTTTGGTTTTCCTACAGCAAGAACTGAAACCATCCATCAAATAGTGTATTGGAAAAGTCTGTTGCTTTCCTCCTTCCCTCCTTTTCTTTTAAATGTCCAAAGAAGATGCTTCAATTTCCAACTTCATTAACATCAACTGAGCTGACTGGTGTTCCAAGCAGAATAACTTCAGGTATTTTTTTTGTGGGGGGCGGGGGGTGGGGTGGGGGAGACTGGTTAA
>NW_015400063.1:0-6373 GCF_001527695.2 Protobothrops mucrosquamatus
AACACGGTTGTTAAATTAGTAACACGGTTGAATCTGGCTTCCCCATTGACTTTGTTTGTCAGAAAGTTGCAAAAAGGGATCACATGACCTCGGGACACTGCAATCGTCATAAATATGAATCAGTTGCCAAGCATCCGAATGTAAACCACATGACCATGGGGATGCTGCAACTGTCATAAGTGTGAAAAATGGTCATAAGTCACTTTTTTCAAACTAGTTGTAACTTTGAATGGTCACTAAGTGAACTGTTGTAAGCCATGGACTACCTGAACATGAATGCTTCATGGCCATTTGAAGCAGCTTTGGATTTGAAGCTTACATGATAGGGGCCACTATTGATAGCAACAACATGCTTTTTTTCTCCTGGCTTAGCTCCAGTTTCTTTGAAACTGAAGCAAGCTTTTTTCCCCCACAACACCAAGTCCCTCCTGAGTTTGTGGGTTATCCATTTCCCTGGGATGGGAATTAATGACACAATCTACTTTCCAATTTGTGTTTTATCGCTTAGATCCCTGGCTTGCTCAGCAACTACCTTGGAGAAGGACTACTCACAATTCCGGCAATGATCCAAAAGTAACTTTGCAACCAATTCCTGCATTTATGTTCCTCATAACGTCTTTCAGCCAGGGTCCTTGTCATTACAAGTAGTACTATACTGCCTTGTGGTGTTCCTGTCCTATTTTTTCCTCTGATCCCTGTCTCTTCTAGAGAGACTGCTTAAACGAGCTGTCTTTTCCTGAGCTGCTTTCCTCTGCAGCATAGCAAGCCCTTAAAAAGTTCAAGTTTACAAGCTCAGCTCTGACACCTTAATTCAGCGGTTCTCAACCTATGGGTCGCGACCCCATTTGGGGTCGATCGACCATTTCACGGGGGTCGCCAAGCAAGGTTGTCCGCCATTTTTTTCCCCTTTTCCAGCGGGTGCCTTACCTCCCTTGGGCTGGGCCAGCTGGTGGTCAGCCTGCTCCATCTCTGCTGCTTGCCAGCTACGCCTCGGCCGGCACAGGGGGCGGAACCACGCATGCGCGGCGCTCCTGGGCAGGGAAAGTCCTCGACTTATGACCGGTTGGGTAGTCCTCGACTTACGATCGGTTTAGTCCTTGACTTACGACCGGTTTAGTCCTCGACTTACGACCGGTTTAGTCCTCGACTTACGACCGGTTGGGGGTCGCGGCATTAAAAAGTTTGAGAACCACTGCCTTAATTAGTTGACTAGAATCCTCTGGCTGCGTGGCAGCTGCTGCTTGAAATTGACAAGATCCTAGTAACTTTCATACTGAAGGTCTCTGTTGCTTCCTAAGGAAAACTGAAGTAAACTCCTAAGCAGAGTCACGATGGTATGGTTTTTCTCTTAGAGACCACTTTGCTTAATGACCAACTCACTGGAACCAATTAGGGTTGCTAAACAAAGAAACCTATACTGTCTTCTCACCTTTAAGGTATCAGCCCTTCAGGGTAAACTAGACTAGAAAACCAAAATCAGGTAGGCCAATGCTACTTTTACTGTGAAGTTATAATAGCAGAATCTTGCAAGTCTGAATATGCCTCTCCCCTCTCTCCTTTTTCTCTTAGTGAGAACTAGGGAGGGGCTAGTCTGAGACATTTATATATGTTACATTCCAATCCCAGTCCCAGATTTCTTTTATCTGACAGTTGCCTTGGCAACAGCTGTCCCTCCTGTCCCTCAAGGCCATTTCCTCTATCCTCTACATCAGGGCATTGGACACTGAATTCAGTAAAGGAATAGTGGTCATACAACACAGATGATTTCTTTTCTTTATAATTGCTTCCTATCTTATTGGCTTTTGGGCTAGAATCCAGTAAAGAGATAAATTTTCTTACTTAAAATCCTTGTTTGTTTACTTATTGAGAGGTTGTTTTTTTTTTTACTCATGGTCCTATTTATTTATTTATTTATTTATTTATTTGTTATATTTATAGCTCACCACAAGCAATGGGACGCTCAGTGACTATAGAGTCTGAAGGCCCTGAGCACTGATTGTATGCCATTCTTCATGCACTTTTAATGGTCAGCTGAGGGAACACGATAGCCCTCTTCAGGGTCTCAGTATTTCAAGATCAGCTGAAATAAAACTAATCATAGGTCACCTCCAGACTGCTTCAGAAAAGAGTGGGGAAAGGAAACGTTATAGAGTGGAAGTGGTCTGAGTTTGCAAACTGTATTCCAGAACTGACACAACACAGATAGTCTCAGAAGTTGTGCAATTCGGTCGGCTTGCCTCCCAAAGTCTGAAATATTATTTTAACTCACATCGCTACTGAATATATATAGTCTCTGTCTATGAACCTGTGGTATTTTACCTTAATTACAGTTTCCATCCTGATTTCAAAGATAGGAACCTGAACACTAGCATTACTGAAATGTAATAGTCTAAACAATCTGTTGCCGGAATATTAATACTTGGTATCTAGATACTGCAGCTAAAAATACTTCATTTCAAAAATAGACATCAGATGGAAATTGTCACATGCATTATGACATCATGATGCATGTGACTTCACCTGCTTTCTTTTCTCCCTAAGGATGTTCCTGATTCCAGAATGATTTTTTACCAAGTACAGATTAGAGGAAGCCCAATTTGGTCCAAAGCAAATACGTTTGAGAATGTTCTAGTCCAGTGGTGGCGAACCATTGGCACGGGTGCCAGAGGCGGCACTCAGAGCCCTCTCTGTGGGCACGCGCACCGTCGCCCCAGTCCTAGGCCTTCAGCTGGGTTTTATAAAACCTTTTCGCTTTAGGCCTCCGCCGCCATGTGCAAAAAACAACAACAAAGGTTCAATCAGTCAATTTCAACTTCTCGTGGGGAAAAAAAGGTCTTGCAAAGTTGGAATTGATTGATTGAACTTTTTAGTCCCACCCAGTCTGCCATTACCACTACAGCCACGCCCACCCATTGGGCCACACCCACCAAATGGGCCACACCCACCTGGCACCCGACAATGCATAAGTGGGTTTTGGGTTGCAGTTTGGGCACTCGGTCTCTAAAAGGTTCGCCATCACTGTTCTAGTCTTACCTTCATTGTTGACCATGTTTATCTTACCAAGTACATACTGTTCGCTATTAAAATGCTGTAGATGTAGTCCTTGACTTACAACTATTCATTTAGTTACTGTTCAAAGTTACAACAGCATTGAAAAAATTGACTTATAATCAATCCTTCTAGTTATGACCATTGCAACATCCCCACAGTGGAATGATCAAAATTTGGGATCTTGGCCATCGGCATGTATTTACAACAGTTGCAAAATCCTGGGGTCATATGATTGCCATTTGCGACTTTCCCAGCTAGCTTCCAACAATCAAAGTCAATGAGGGAATCTGGATTCACTTATTGATCATAGGGCTCGCAGCAATTAAAACTCTATTCAAATTAAAAAAATATATTAAAACATAGGTATAAAAATGCTACAGAAACCTGTACAACACAGTCCATAGCTGAGGTATACCAACATCCATCACAGTAATAACATCCACTTTACAGGCCTTACCATACCTTGGACCCCATCCCATGGCAAAACCAAGTCGTTAAGACCTTACAGAAAGCCAGTAGGGTTGGGGTCTATCTGATCTCTTGGGGATGATGTCCCAAGGGAAAAGAGACATGAAAGGAAAGGCTGTCTTCTTGTGCTCTATCAGCTGGCACTCCCTACCAGTCAGGACCCAGAGTATCTTTCTCCTGATGGATCCAGTGAGATGTGTAGATGCAGTCCCCCAAATAATTATTTCATCTCCCATACTGCATCTACACAACTGATTAGATTCATCAGGAGAAAGATGCTCTGGGTCCCAACTGGTAGGTCCTGACTGGTAGGGAATGCCATCTGGAAAAGCCCAAGAAGATCACCTTTTCTCTCATGTCTCCTACAGATCAGAGAAGATCTGGCATGGAAGGAGTTAACTGAAATTCTATACACATCTCTAGGGATGTCAATGTACAGGATACTTTAGAAGACATTCAGATGCCGTTTCTATGCCTACAAAGGACAGAATCATGCAGTCAATGATTCCCTGTGACACTCTATGAAAGCAAACATTGGACTTTGAAGAACCAGGATAGCAAGACTACTGATGTTGGAAAAGACTTCAGAGAATATAAAAATAAGTCATAGAGCAAATTGGTCCTGAGGATAACCAGTAGCAAAGACTTGATTATAGAGCTAATGGGTGCATCATTGGAATATGTGGAAGATCAGGTTGGGGACAACTCATCTGGAGGTCTATCTATATGGTCACTAAGAGTCAACAACAACTAGTTGGAACATAACTTGGGACATAGACTAATTTATGCAGTCAAGGCAAGCTGGTTTCCACATATAGCTCTATTCTTTGTCCTCTAATATCTTGCTGATTTATCCATCCCAAGGAGGCAGCTGCCGTATTTTGCCTAATAGAAAGGCTGGTCCAGCTACACATAAACATAGCACAAGACATGTCAGCATAATAGGGATTCTTGTTTTTTACTATAACCAATATAAATAGAGGGTTGAAAGTATCACTTCGTGGCACTACAAATCCATTTCCATGCAACTTCCGAATTACTGTGGATTAATTCTTTATTTTGTACAATTTGTAGTACATAGATAAGTGCTAAATAAATGGTAATCAGCAGTCATAACTGTAGTAGTAATTCTCAATTACTGGCAGAGTTTCTTGTAAGGAATTGAATTTGTTTCAGTTTTGGCTATGGGGATACCAAGTGATTTCTGAAAATAGAAAATCATGTTCATTCTCTGATCTTGAAACAAGGGCAAGGCAAAGAGGATTAAAAATGTCTTTGTACCAATGAACTAATTTATTTTTTATTATTTTCATGCATGTAATTCCAAAGAGCAATTAATACCCAAATGAAACCTTTCTCTGGAATAATTTTCTCTGAAAATGGGACAGTAAGTCCGATTGGTTAGCATATGCAAGGTAACCAAATTCTCTCTTTTTCAAATATATTCATTTAAAGGAGTCCAGACACAAAATTAACAGTTCCTCTTTTGTTTAGAGAATAAAGGCTGATAGCCTACAGATGGCCATCTTATGTTTTTGAATGCCTCTTTTTCAGAAGGTTGTGATGAATCAGAGCTATTTCTAAACAGAGTATTTAGAATATAAGCAGATCTATATCCCAAACTTAAAAATCCTTAAACATGAGCCAGGTTTACACAAAATATCAACCCACCTAAACCACAAAGGGTCAAGCTAACCCAGCATGTTGTGGAATATATTTGTTTGACCTTTACCAAAGTTGGCACGTTGTGTGAGGGACATACACAGTAAGGGGCAGCAACAAAATCTGGAATTGGCCATAAACACAGATTTTTGGTGGGAAATTATTATCATCATCTGGATCATGACTTTAATTGAACTATAATGGCAGCCAATATGGGAAGAAAAGAGACAGGGTGAGAGAGGGGAGGGGAGAAAAGGGAGGGAAGGATGGACTGGTAAAAGATAGATTTTGTATTTACAGTTCTTACATATACACAGTACTCTTTTTCTAAAAAAAAAAAAAAAAAAAAAAAAGGTGCCGGAACTCACACAAGTCATACAACCCGCCTTGCCTACCCTACAAGGTTCCATCCAAAAAAATGTGCCGGAACTCCGTTCTGGGCATTCTATGAGAAAAAAAGCCCTGCATATACAGCATACTTGTTCATTTATAAAGTAAAAAAAATGTAGCATGATGGGATGACACTTTAATCAACTGTAATTTATTAGATTTGGAATTCTGCATTATTCTCATTAATCATTGCATTTTGTAAAAAAAATAAAGGTAATAAAAAGGCATTCATCCAGAGAAGTAAATGTATTAATAAAGCCCAGATTAAATAACATATTTTATATTCATATCCTCATACAAGGATCACTAAATATTGATTTTGTAACGGAAAGCACACATTAACTTCCCATATCATTTTATAGTAGATATAAAGTATATTTTTAATGAAAGTGGCAATTTATAAATAAAAATGAAAGTAATGTAAGGATGGGAGAACATTGTCTGTCTCTGTGCCTGTATGTGTACACACATACTGTACACATTCTACGCATACACTTGTTTTAAAGAAAGCAACTTTGTTTAAAGTATTTAAGGCTAAAATTGCTTTTTTGGCAAGAAATTTCAGCAGAAAAGCTTAACAATAAGCAAAGAGATTTTTTTTTAAAAAAAATGTTTTTCCTATATTGTGATCACAGGGGACATTTATGTGATAAATGTGGTCCAAAGACAGAAGGCGATACTGGCGATTCAGCATTTTGAAAAGCATTCTGCTTATTTAGGCTGCAGCCAGGCACTCAGGATTCTAATTTTAGGTATCCACCTTCTAAAATCTAGGTCTGTTTTGGCATTAGCTTATCACAAG
>NW_015400064.1:0-3953 GCF_001527695.2 Protobothrops mucrosquamatus
AGTCTCAAGACCTGCCCTCGCCTCCTCCCCCGGGGCCACCCAGTCGGAGTCCAAACCCTCTCGGATCCGAGCGACTTTGTCATACAGATATTGTGCAAATTCCTCAGCCTTCCCCGCCAGGGGGTCCCCGCCCCCCCTCAATTGAAGGAGGGAGCGGGTCACCCTGAAGAGGGAGGCCGGGCGATTATCTGATGACGCAGTGGGATAGAGTATGTTATATAAAAATATGATTACAGTTGAAAGCATTGGTTCACTGATTGAATACAATCTAATAGGAGTGCAAAAAGTGTATACTGCATGTGGTCCACATAACTTTTGTGTGTAGCCCTCAGTCCACAGAGCATCTTCAACTTGAATGAGATAAAAATCTTGGCCTGTATTGTATTTTGGTAATATTGGGACCATTTAAAAAGTAAAATGGATCTCCTAAATTTTGCAGAATCTTCAGACATCCACTTTATTCCTTGAAAACATCAACCTACCTTCAAAGAAAAGTAGATATGCCTCTTTTACTTTTAGAGTTACATCCCTCGATGTGCCATATGAAACTGGTGTGATCATTTACCTCCGGAGTCCCCAACCCCTGGTCCATGGACCAGCACCGGTCCGCGGCATGCCAGAAACCGGTCTGCGCAAACAAGCGAAGCCCCATCCACAGGATGCAGGCAGCACGCAAAACCATGCTCCCTCCAGTCCACAGAAAAACCTCTCTCCACAGAACTGGTCCCTGGTGCCCAAAAGGTTGGGGGCCACTGCTTTACCTCATGGAAATTGTACATTCTTGTCCAGAAAGGAGATCTATACTAAATATCATGTGCCTATATCAACATGCTATGCCTGGAGATACTCTTGAAACATGTCTGGAAACTGCACGTGATACAAAATGTGAAAATTAGAGTGCTAAAAATTTTAAGTGGTTGAGATCATATAATGCTTGTACTGCAATGTGCATACCTGCCAATTCTTAGCAACTACAACAGGTGTTTATTTGGGCTTTAAACTCTGACTGCTGACTATCTACAGGATTACCTCTCACATTATAAATCAAATTTAAGAGAGTCTATGTTAAAACAAAAACCTGCTTAATAGATGTCCATTTTCCCATACTAGGCCTTCTCCACTAGTATGGAATCCACTGTTTTGAGCCATATTGTGTTTAGTTGCTAAACACACAGTTGTTAAATAATTTTAGTATCATAAATTATAGGCTATATATGAAACCTTTTTACATGTTGTTGCTGTTTTTATCTATTATTTGATTGTATCCTATCATTATTTTTACAAATAACTCAGTGGGGCAAACATATCCACCACACCTTCCTCCTCCTTTTTTCCCCACAACAACAACCCTGTGAGGTGATTTGACCTGAGGGAGAGTGATTGGCCCAAAGTCACCCAGTTTATTAAGCAAGGAAGCATTCTGTACTCTTAGAAATCACATCCAATATTTCTCATATGGGAGCATCCTGTGTAAAAAGAATTCCTCTCCACTTTTTATAAATCCATAGCTCTCTTTGTGACAAAATCTTAGTTTTTTGTTATAATTAAGATGATGCTATGTTCAATTTATTTGGAATACTATTTTTACATACAAAGACTGAAGCAAATAACCATAAAGACAGACAATTACATACTCAAAAAAGGAGGAAAAAAATAAAAGAAAATGGATTAAAAGTTTTAACAAGTGGGCTAGAAAGAACATAGGTCTCTGTATGGCAAGATTCCAAAGATGGTAGTAAGATACTTTAATTACATGATTGATGTGGACTTCAAAAGGAAGCACAGAATCCACAATGACCCTCAGGTCATAAGCATTAACTGAAGAATAAAAAGAACAACCACAAATGGAAACTACCAGTGATGACACTTGAGACCTCTGCCTCAGTGAACTAATCGATAACTACTCTGTTTTGCCTATATTAAGTTTAACAAAATCTGAAGCTATCCATTACTGAATATCACAGAAGCAATTATGCAAAACATTACACTTCTTTAAGTTCTGTAAGTTGCTGGCGGATATGAAAATAACTGCTGCATAGAAATAGTCTGGCAGACAATTGTCTATGATCCCTGACCTATTTACACTGGAACTTCTCTTCAAAACTAATAGAACTATTTTAGAATAAATGGGTTTTAATTGGATCTTCTGAGACTGTTGAAAAGTTTGCTTTGTTTTTAATAATAAAAATATATGAACTCAAAAGATGACAATCAATACAAATATCACAGACATCACAGAAAACGTAAAAGACAACTTCAGTTAAGAATAAAGAAGCACTAATTTTGAAAAATAAAAATCTGTACATCAAATTAAATTTATATGCGAACTTAAAAGAATTTTTTTTTGCTGCTATTTTCTTCTATTGGAAGGAAGGGAACATTAAAATGAATTTGGACGATATTCTTAAGGAAACACATGGAACTTTGCCTTCCATGTATCAGTCAGACTCAAGAGCAGAGGTACCATATTTGCAAAAAATATGGACACACAGATGAATTATAGCTATATTGTCTGCACCTCTTTGCTGCTCTCTAATGCTTGTCTAGCTTTTTGTAGATGAGATCTCATAGTCTTATTCAAGAACCAAGAATCTCAAGGGAGGGTATGCCAAGACCTTGGCTCATCCTTATTCAGAGGTTTTGCTGAGCCTGTAACAATGAACTCAGGACCCATACCCAAAATATATTCATTGCAAGAGAAAATTCCTTGGCAGTAGAGTCTTCTTAGGAACAATTTGAAAGATTTTTGAAATTGCTCTCCTACAGGAGATTTGTGGTAGTTCACCAATGAAAAGACATGAAAAGGAATTTCTGATTAGACTTTGCCTCCTGTAATTTAGATTGAGGATATTTTAGATGAAATATTCCTAGTATTATCACTCAAATGTTTTGATAAGATCATTTCATCTTTCTGTCTGTAATTAATAATTTTGTAATTCTAAAACAAAATCTGTAAGACAAACAGCAGTGTTAAGTATATGACATGATATCAAAATTCTCCTAATATTCCTTAAACAGGACTCTGCAGATGTTGAGAAGAAGACCCATACAGAAGTCTCCTGGGTAATGCTGAGTACAAAAATTGATTGCTTCACTGTCAGACCTTCAGTGTCAGGCAACAGATAGCACAAAAATTACAAGAAAGTCAGTTTACTGTGCTAAGGTAGAATCACACAAACATGAAAGCTTGACAAAGTTTACCTTTGCGTTTCTTTTACCAAAGAGAATTAAGGCATCTATTAATTATTTCTTGCCTCTTCTTTCTCAGCACTAAGTTGATGTTTATATAACCACTTTTGCATTCCTTATTCAGGTTTATCACCACACTTTATCTTCAAGGTGCATTCAGTGTATGATAACTGTTATTGGAAATCTACATGATAGCAACCTTGTTCAGGTTAAAGCTAATATGCAGGTGGAAAGTACTCTTATAACCAAACAAAACAAAATGCAGGTGCTGCTGCAGGGGTCACCCACGTGTCCAAGAATTGCAGGAAGTGTTCCTGTCTGGTTTATCTGGGCAAGCTGGCACCCAGCTGATTCACGCTCTTTTTAAATGCTAGCTTTAATTAGATTATTTTATTATTATTTTGTTTTCTAATTTTTTGATTAGTTACTTTTGGTTTAGAATAATACTCTTGTTTACAGTTATAACTATGAGAGTTTTCCTCAGAATTCTGTTAACTTTTTTGCTTTTAATAAGTATTATATGTTTGTATAAGTTATTATTGAGTTCTTCCATTAACAATAAATGTAATAATTTAACATCATATTTCAAAATCAAAATCATTTTTTCCATTTTGGAATCTTTCCTCGATTCTAGTCTGATCACTAGTTTGATAAAGAACTATTTAATTCTTAGGTAATAACCAAGTATGTGACTAGAATGTTAAACACTAAGAGGCATAGCTAAATGCAGGAGGATATTGATTGCTGAACAAGAGATTTTAATT
>NW_015400064.1:5165-6373 GCF_001527695.2 Protobothrops mucrosquamatus
TCTTGTGAGATCTAGGAAGCATGTCATCTCTGTAATGACCCACACCCTCTGGAACAGCATCTCCCCCAGTGACAAGGACAGCACTCTCTCTTGTAGGGTTCTGGAAAATGTTGAAAACCTGACTTTGATCCGAGGCCTTGGGTTGATGTTTATGATTTGTTTAAGGCCTCTCTTTTGTTGTTTCTTTTTTTTGTATTGTTTTGTATTGTATTGTTTTCTGTTTTTAGCTTTTCAAGTTGAGTTTTTAATCTGACTTTCTGATACTTACAATTGCTCACTTCAGAAAAATGTCAGTCTACAACGGATGTATACCCAGGTTCTTATGAACAAGATAATATGTCATTGCTATGCTTTAAATCATGTACCTGTCAAGCACAGGAAATCAGGAGCCAAGGCAGTTCAAATGAATATTTTGGATTATTAATTATTGTGGATGAAAATTTCAGTAGTAATGACAGTAATGGTGGAATCTCTTTTTTTATTTTTTTTTTATCTATTATTTTTCACATCTCCCTCAAAGATGGACTCTGGACAGTGTACAATAAAATGTTAAAATATAAACAATACATATAAAAGTAAAAAAATAAAATTTAAGAGGAGACAAATTAAAATTAGTTAAAAGACAAAGGGAGAGATTTCAGGGGACTAATTAGCCCTATGGCTACATGCTCCTTTGGGCTCTCCACATGAGGCTGCAGAGCCATGTCTTAACTCCTTTTTGCAAGGCCAGGAAAGTGGGGGCTTGTCTCAATGCTGGAGAAAGAATATTCCATGGGCAGAGGCAACTGCAGAGAAGGCTCTCTTTCTAAACCGCACCTGTTGGAATGCTTTAACTGGCAGGGTCTGACCTTTCCTGCCTTATCGGGTGGGATGGGCTGATGTAATAGGACAAAGATAGTTTCATAGGTAGCCTGGCTCATGCCATATAGGGCTTTATAGATCACAACCAATACATTGAATTGGACCTGGATGCAAACTGGAATCTAATGAAGCCCACACAATAGAGGTATTATATGTGACCTTCTTTGGCAGCCTAAAATTGCCTGTGCATCCGCATTTTGTACCAGTTGGAGCTTCTGGATACTTTTCAATGGTAGCCCCACAGAAAGCTCATTGCAATAGTCCCAATTAAATTAAAATCTACTACATAACATTGTGTTGACAGCTTTTTTGGGCAGCTGAACTAAAGGAAAAAGGAAGAAACAGAT
>NW_015400065.1:0-6373 GCF_001527695.2 Protobothrops mucrosquamatus
ATACATCTTAAATTTGCTAAGGTTGAAAAACCACAAGTATAGTGTATATACTCACATATCCATCTCAGTTTCTTGTCCACAATGCTGAACTGACTGACAGTGGTTATTTACCAGAATGCTTTTTGAATCTCAGTTGAGTTTTCAAGTCTTGCAATTCATTGGAAGCTACCCATCCAAGCACTGACCTGGCTTGACCCTACTTAGCTTCCAAGCCCAAATTAGGTCAGGCAGATGTTCTCACCTGCTGCCATCAAAAAATAAACTCAGCACATGAGTTCATATGCCAAGCTGATCTTCAGAAGCCAACCAACATTAACACTAGCCTAGTTTAGACATTAAGCAAAAGTGCCTGTCATGTTCTTACTTGTTATACTGTGTAAATCTAGCTAGAGAGGGACATGTCTGGTCAGTACAATTTACAAAAGATGCTGAGACCCTAAAAAGTGTATAGAGAAAAGCAACAAAGATGATAAAGGGTCTGGAGGTTAAATTGTATGATGATTGATTGAGGGAGCTAAGTATGTCAAGCCTATTGAAGAGAAGGATTAGAGATGAGATGATAGTTGTCTTTCAGTACTTGAGGAGCTATTACAAAGAAGAGGGGGACGACTCATTCTTCAAAGCAACAGGGGGCAGGACAAGCAATAATGGGTGGAAGCTTGTTAAAGACAGATCCAACCTAGAAGTAAGATTTTTTCTGACTGTGAGAACAATTAATCAATGAAAATGCTTGCCTCCTGGAATTGTGGGTACTCCATCACTGGAGGTTTTCAAAAATAGGCAGGACAACCATTTGACCGAGATGTATAAGATCTCCTACCTTGAAGTAGAAGACCTCTGAGGTCTTTTCCAGCCCTATGATTCCATGTTCTATATGTTTAGAAGACCCAGTGTCTTCTACTTGTACATATACTGCTTCCTTCACCTTTCCTCTCTTCCTCCTTCTCTTTCTTCCTACGTTTGAAATATTGAGCAAACTTTCATCATAACTTGAAGGTCCTCCAGAGTCACATGAAGTCATTTCAGGGAAAGTGCCGGTCTCCCAATTAATCAGCCCCTACAATGTGCTCAGAGTTCTAGGAATGCTCTTAATGTGCATAATGACCTTTGAAAACAATTTGCTCAGAGGTTCAGTGGGGACAGCTGGCCAGTCTCTCTTCGATCATTGTGGCTACTTTTTGGTCTTCTGCCTGCTATCCAACACAATGCCCAGCGATGCCTTTGCTCATATATGCCTAATAATAATAATAATAATAATAATAATAATAATAATAATAATAATAATAATAATAATAATAATAATAATAATAATAATAATAATAATAATAAGTGCCTTGGGTGCAATCCCAAAACAACTGGAGCACCACTTGAACACCATTGGCATTGACAAATTCACCATTAGTCAATTGCAAAAGGCGGCCTTACTAGGAACTGCTTCCATCCTGCGACGATATCTGTAATACTATCAAACATCCACATCTGCCTATCCCAGGTCCTGGGAAAGGACTCGATAGGTAGACAAAATGCCAAATCCAGTCTGAACATCTGGCTGACTGTGCGATGATCAATAATAATAATAATAATAAAGTTGGAAGGGACCTTGGAGGTCATCGAGTCCAACCCCCTGCTCAGGCAGGAACCCTACACCATTTCGGACAAATGGCTGTCCAGTCTCTTCTTAAAGACTTCCAGTGTTGGCAGACAGATACAGATGTTATCCTTGTCATGCCCACATTTACGAGGTGTCACATGCCTCCTACTGGCCAAAATAAGTAACAATGTCTTTCTAGGAGCAGCTTCTCTTTTATATGCGCCAGACTCCTACTTTGCGGGGGACACCCAACTGTGGTCAAATATGTTGTCTCTTCCCAGGGTTGAGAAGTTAAGAAAAAGTCCTAGAACGGGGTTCCCAACCCCCGGTCTGTGGACTGGTACTAGTCCACGGCATGCCAGCAACCGGTCCACACAAACAAGCAAAGCCCCAACTGTGGGAAGCAGGTAGCACACAAAACCATGCACTCTCTGGTCCATGGAAAAACCTTTCTCCACAGAACTGGTCCCTGGTGCCCAAAAGGTTGGAGACCTCTGTCCTAGAAGAAGGCAATAGCAAGCCATTTCTATATTATTGACATACCCACGAAGTACCAGGAACTGAGCTTAACTCCATGAAGTCTTTATTTTAGATCAATTTGGTGGCAGCACCTTCCCTTTCCTTCTCCCAGTTACTACTATTGAGCCAGGTACCACCTATTCTGTACCCAAAACATTTGGTTTTTCTTTCCTAAATATAGAACCTTACTTTTCTCACCATTAAATCTCACTGTGTTAGATAGGACCCAGTGTTCCAAATGGTCAAAATCCTTCTGTATCTTGAACCCAACACCATCTTCTGGAGTGTTCGCTATCAGATCTAATTGTTGGTGGTCCTCAAATACTCCTATTCTCTCCTTGTTTTGGGAGCTTGGTATTTAGGGACGTTGTAGCACAAAAAAATTCACGTGTGTCAGGCCACAGTTCTAACCTCCTCAGCTTGCAAACGCTTCAGTGTATATCATAAAGGATTTTGTGCATTGTAATAATAATAATAATAATGATGATGATGATGATGATGATGATGATGATGATGATGATGATGATGATGATGATGATGATGGAAGGGACCTTGGAGGTCATCTAATCCAACCCCCTGCTCAGGCAGGAAACCCTATACCATTTCGGACAAATGACTGTCCAATTTCTTCTTAAAAACTTCCAGTGTTGGCGCATTCACCGCTTCTGGAGGCAGGTTGTTCCACTGGTTAATTGTTCTAACCGTCAGGAAGTTTCTCCTTAGTTGTAGGTTGCTTCTCTCCTTGATTAGTTTCCATCCGTTGCTTCTTGTCCTGCCTTCAGGGTGCTTTGGAGAAGAGCTTGACTCCCTCTTCTTTGTGGCAGCCCCTGAGATATTGGAAGACTGCTATCATGTCCCCCCTCGTCCTTCTCTTCGTTAAACTAGACATACCCAGTTCCAGCAACTGTTCCTTATATGCTTTAGTCTCCAGTCCCCTAATCATCTTTGTTACTCTTGTCTGGACCCTTTCTAGAGTCTCAACATCTTTTTTACATCCTGGTGACCAAAACTGGATGCAGCATTCCAACTGTGGCCTTACCAAGGCCTTGTAAAGTGGTATTAATACTTCACGTGATCTTGATTCTATCCCTCTGTTAATGCAGCCTAGCACTGTGTTGGCTTTTTTGGCAGCTGCAGCACACGGCTGGCTCATTATTATTATATTATTATTATAATTTAATTTATATACCGCCCTTCTCCCGCAGGACTCAGGGCGGTGCACAGCGTATTAAAAACAGTACAAATACAAAGCATATTTAAATATCATATTTAAATGATTGTCCACTAGGACTCCGAGATCCCTCTCACAGTTACTACTATTGAGCAAGGTACCCCCTATACTATACCTGTACATTTGGTTTTTCTTGCCAAAGTTTGGAAGGTGTCGATCTTCCCAACGTGTCTGGGCAAATTCTCCATTGGGAGGGCACCTTGTGGGGTTAGCAGAAAGTTAAGAGGAAGCATTCTCCTGTGGTTATCCTCCATGCTACCATCACCCTCACACACACACACACACACACACACACCACCCCAAACCCTAAGCATCCTCTTCTGATGTCCTGCAGTTTGCTCCCTGCCCTAAGTCAGAGCCAGCAGAGCTGAGCTAGTATTAACAGGCCAGGCCCTCCGAAGGGGAGAGAGCAGGAGAAGATGAACTCGGAGGCAATCCGTTCTGCTTCCTTGCACACCGTTGCTCATTTGTGCATCTGTCTTTGCTCAGCAGCAGATGTACTTATTCCAAGCACATCCGTGGTTCCTGCTAGCTGTGTTTCAAGTCTTGAGATGGTCTCAATTGCTTCCCTGAGCTGGGGAGAATGGAAAGGAGGGCCTAATAGCTCCGCTTATAGCTTCAGATCCTGACTGTTGCTTTTATTTTGAGTTGCTTTGCCAGACTCTTTTAATTGGGTTGGCCATTTGCCACCTGGCCGTCCTCCCTCCTCGCTGAGTGTATCGTGTTCTTTTCTCGCATTCCTTCTTCCTGTCAGATCTGCAATACAATATCTGTATATTTTGTGGCAGCTCCATATTTTGCTGCTGAAAGTCTGGCTGTGGTTTCTGTCTAGATCTTAAATCACCAAGGGATGCTTTATCTTCCCCACATTTACTCTGCCCTCCTGCCTCTCGCACAGTTGCCCAGTCTCTTCCCTCCAAAAGGTGAGAGTTACGAGCTAGAATGTATTTGTGCACCAACACACCAGCACAATTGATAATACTGGAGCTGTGGGAGGAAGCAACGTTGGAAGGGGTGAAGCCTCAAGGAAAAATGACCTGCTTCTCTATAAACTGCAGCTTTGGGGGGGGGGGGGATTTTTTTTTTAATGCAGACCAGTGTTTTTCCAACTTGGCAATTTTAAGATGGGTGGACTTCACATCCCAGAATGCTGGCCAGAGAATTCCGAGAGGCAGAAGTCCACCCATCTGAAAGTTGCTAAGTCTGAAAAACGCTGATCCAGACTCTTTTCCTTTTCGCTAGACTTTTTATTAGGCTTTATTTCATTCTGCTTTGGACATTTGATTTTGAGAAGGGGATTCTAGATAAACTAATCAGGGAGAGAAGCAACCTAGAACTAAGGAGAAACTTCCTGACAGTGAGAACAATTAACCAGTGGAACAACCTGCCTCCAGAAGCGGTGAATGCTCCAACACTGGAAGTTTTTAAGAAGGGACTTGACAGCCGTTTGTCTGAAATGGTGTAGGGTTTCCTGCCTGAGCGGGGGTTGGACTAGATGATCTCTAATAATAATAATAATAATAATAATAATAATAATAATAATAATAATAATAATAATAATAATAATAATAATAATAATAATAATAATAACTATTATTATTATTATTAATTTATGTTGCTAAGTGAAACAGTTGTTAAATGAGTTTTTCCTCCTTTTACAACCTTTCCTGTCGCAGCTGCTAAGTGAATCACTGCAGCTTTTAAATCAGTAACACAGTTGTTAAGTGAATCCGGCTCCCCCATTGATTTTGCTTGTCAGGGGGTGACAAAAAGGGATCACACAATCCCTGGGACACCGCAACCGTCATAAATATGAGCCAGGTGCCAAGTATCTGAACTTTGATCACGTGACCCCGGGGATGCTGCAATGGTCATGAGTGTGAAAAACGGCAACAAATCACTTTTTTTAGTGCCGTTGTAACTTTGAACGGTCAGTAAATGAACTGTTGTAAGTCGAGGACTACCTGTAATTACCTGGCAGGGAAGACACCATGATCATAAAGGTGGTCTGCCCAGGATGAGGCCCACCAATTGCATTCCAGGCGAGCTCACCCCTGCGATTTGCCCAAATGCTGCAAGCAATTTAGCGCAGTTTTTAATAATATCTTAATGTCAGTTTAATCTTTTAACTATTTTACACTGTTCTCTGTAATTTGTAAGCTCCCCAGAATCACCTTGTAGGGCATATGGTGGCATTGAAATCTGTACATACAGTGGGGTCTTCTTACACTGTGGCCAAAACACCACGGTCCAGGGGTTCCCAACCCTCAGTCCATGGACTGGTCCCAGTCTGCAGCATGCCAGAAACTGGGCCACACAAACAAGCAAAGCCACATCTGCAGGATGCCGGCAGCATGCAAAACCACACCTCCTCTGGTCCATGGGGAAACCTCTGGTGCTTGGTGCCCAAAAAGTTGGAGGCCGCTGCCATAGCAACCCAAAAGGTTGGAGGCCTTAACTGGCCCTTCCATTCACTCCCCAAATAGGTCAACGGGAGGGGGACATCTTCTAAGATTCCCCAACCCATCACCTTCCCTCAGTGGCACTGCGGCTGTCCTTGCTAAGTGGGAATCCTATGTTGGAGAAATTGTTGGCGGATTCTCCATCCTCTGGGGAAAAAACAACAACAATGTGGAAAAATCAACACACACACCCCCTTTTTTTTTTTCTGCCCACAAAATTTGAAAGGCCGGGGGTGACTTCTTCAGTCTGAATGAATTATCCCCATGTAGATAATAGGCAGGAGGAGGCGAACTAAAACAGGGGCTGTGGGGTAGAGAAAACAGGTGTTATCGGGAGAGTTTGTAAAATTGCTGCAAAGGACCATCTGCCGTTGCATATTTAAAAAGTCCATCTGGACCCTCCGCTGCACACAGAGATGGCCTTTTGAAGTTCACCACCAAATTTCTGGGCAGAGAAATTGAGTAGATAGTTGCTCTGAAGTCATCCAGGGGAAAGAGATGATCTTAACCTACTTTTCAAGGACATGACTCCCTGTGGAGCGTGGCACAAATACCACGAGAGGGATTTCC
>NW_015400066.1:0-1290 GCF_001527695.2 Protobothrops mucrosquamatus
GATTGGTGGCAGCAGTGGGATGACAGTTGCTGTTGTCAAAGGGCAGATGTTAATGATCAGACACAAACAAATGATGGCTAAGGAATTTGCAGTTAACCGCAAAAATGGTAGCACACAGGTTCTCTGGGGATTTGTTCTACTTGTTGCTGTTGTTGCACTGCCTGTGCTTTGGTGTTCAAGTTCTTTACATCTCCCCATGCCACTGGCCGACTGGCATGTCGGATCGGATTGGTTACTGTGCCATCTGTAGAGTCACCTTGGCCATTTCTGGGAGAAGCAAGCACAGCAGCATAGTCTCGCCCCTAAGTGATCAGAGGGACCGGTCCCAACCATGCTTTGTCTGATAATGCCCAATAATATACTAGTGGCGGAGGCAGGCTTGTTTTCTGTTGAAAGTGTCTCTGATAAGTGGTCAAAGTTTGAATGGAAATATTCAAATTCAATTGGTGTAATGTTTTTGTTGTTGTGTTACCCATGACAAATTGGGTACTCTAGATCCGTCCTTTTTTATTTGTTTGTGAAGACAGTTCTTAAAGGACCAATTAGCACATTCCACGATGGCTTGACCCGTGGAATTATCGGGAAAGCCATGAGTAAAAACAATATTCCAAGTTGTACAAAAGTGTAAAAAGGCCACTGAAAAATAGGCTGGCCCTTTTTAAGGAAAAGGGCTTACCCAAGGCTGTAATGGCCAAAAAAAATGATGAGAAACAACATGTGCAGCTGTGTCTCCTGTGAGGCATGGCCCAAATTGTTCCTGAATTGGTATCAATAGATCAATGAACACATTTCCAGGAAGCCAAAAAATAAATAAATAAATAAAGAATATGGGTAACATCCATTTGCCATAGTTGATTAGTGGCAAAAATACGGGGTTTAAGAAAACATTAAAAAAATAGGCCCAGGAAGGGAAAAATGACTGCGCATATGAAAAATAAAATATCTTGTAGCAGCTGCTGTCAAAGGAAAAACAAAGTCATAAAATTGGGGTCAATCCTGGGTGTGATGTAAGTACCTGGAAGATTAAAAATAAGTTGGCACACATAATGAGAGTCAGAAATTAAGTTAAAAGACTGTTGAGAAAAGGTGTAAAAAGCCAAGATAGCAGCAGCTAATTCTGAGCATTGTGGTGAGGACTGTATTGCAGTGTAGGACACTTTTTAGGTAACATCATGAGGATCCTTGTAAGCAACTGCTCCTCTCGTTCTCCCTCCAGCTCCTACTCCTAAAGACAGTAGGAGCTTGTGGCAAGGAAGAAGAAGAAAGCAGAGGATGGACAGGAAAGGAAAA
>NW_015400066.1:5208-6373 GCF_001527695.2 Protobothrops mucrosquamatus
ACATAAAACATTTTATTGGTGGATTGCATTTATAAAATTATTTTATAAAGAATTTTACATTCATCTTTGTTAATTTTCATTTACTGTTTTTTAAAGGTCATTTTTCTAACTAATTAAGATCATCTTGAATTTTATTCCTGTGTTCTCTATGCCAGTGGTCCCCAAACTTTGTGGCTTGGCGGCCTGGCTTGGGGGGAGAGGGGAAATAGGCTGCGCAATCAGGCTGGTGTGCATGTGCACATGTGCGCAGCTTGACCTGCATA
The DNA here is from genome assembly GCF_001527695.2 of Protobothrops mucrosquamatus. Taxonomy (NCBI): domain Eukaryota; kingdom Metazoa; phylum Chordata; class Lepidosauria; order Squamata; family Viperidae; genus Protobothrops; species Protobothrops mucrosquamatus. Next base: position 5,472 of record NW_015400066.1, read on the forward strand.
AGTTTAGCTTCATGCAGATGTGCATGCACGCCATCCCACTGCTCATGCTGCCTGGTTCTGAATAGGCCAGTGGTCCTCAATCTTTGCAGTTTGGTGCCTGGATGAAGAGAAGCAAGCTGCACAAATGACAGTCCAGCGCATACACTCATAGTCTGCTCAACTGGCGCATGCATGCATGCCAACCCGCCGGTCACATTGCCCGGTTCCAAATACACCATGGCCCGGTAGTGGGCTGCAGCCCAGGAATTGGGGACCCCTGCTCTAAGCTATTAGTTTTTGTGTCCTGCAGATTTGTTAAGCATTTTCTTCACCTTTTTGATCATTAGTAAGCTATGTTGAAGAATGCAAGAGTCCATAGTGCCCCATTTTGCAGTCCATTTAACATCTCACTATAATAGATGGAAAATTGTTGATGAGCATAGCAACTATTTATTTGAAACTAAAGTTGAAAGCTTTCATCTTTCCTTTAAATCAGGCATATTTACCATGATAAGGTATTTCATATCAATGAGACAATTTCACAAAGGTCCAAACAAATTTTAAGGATGGATAGACACAACTTCTGTGGCTGATCCTGAGATCAGGTAATTCATTCAGGGAAGAGGGATCCTTCAAATAGTCTACAGAAAGGTAGTTTATATTTTTAAGATAGACATCAGGCTTTTAAAACTTCATTCATAAGGTATACTAGTATCTATTGTACCTGGAATTCGATCACTATTATATGCTCTAACTACCTATCTCTCTTAAGATTAGCATCTCCTGATCTGTCTTCGAGTACTGTGATGAATGTGTTTTTAGTAGTTTAGACTAGATTAAATCTGATTATGAACTATAGGAAGTTCCAGGTGTGTGTGTGTATGTATGTATGTGTGTGTGTGTGTGTGTGTGTGTGTGTGTGT
>NW_015400067.1:0-1960 GCF_001527695.2 Protobothrops mucrosquamatus
AGATCAAAATTCAGTCACTTGGCAATTGGTTCAAATTTATGATGGTTGCAGTATCCCGGGGTCATGTGACCGCCTTTTGTGACCTTCTGACAAACAAAGTCAATGGGGAAGCCCGATTCACTTAGCAACCGTGTGACTAACTTAACAACTGTGACAAGAAAGATTGTCATGGAGCGCTACCCCCGAAAGGGTCACTGGGATCTGGTTTCCCCGGCCCTCTTTTCCAACTGAAGGGATTTTATTATGCTTATGATTTTATTATGCTTAAGCTTGATATTAGTAGTGTCTAACAACTGTCTCACTTGGGCTCAATTGTGGTTTCAAGTCAAGGGCTGCCTTCATTAGGTATGTTCACTTGGATTCCTCACGTGCTCCTTTGCCAGCAGCAGCTTGTCAGTCTTCAGTTGCTCGGATGCTTTGAGATGTTCCAGAGAGCCGCGGTTAGCATTCAAAATCACCGTATCATAGTTAAGATTAATTCCCCTTATTATTCACCTTTATTTTTAAAATAACTCAAGGGAGCAAAGATATCCAACACATCTTCCTCCTCCAATTTTCCCCACAACAACCACCCTGTGAGGTGGGTTGGACTGAGAATGACTGGCTCAAACTCACACCGTTGGCTTTCATGGCTAAGGCAGGACTTGAACTCAGAGTCTTCCTCTTCCTAACCTGGTGCCTTAACCACTACACCAAACTGGATCTGACTCCCATCTCAGTATCAAGCCACTTTTGGGGTGCCTCAGATTGTTGACCCCTGGTGACTGCCTGGATGAATCTCCCTGCACTTTTCTTGGCAAGGATTCAGGAGTGGCTTTGCCATTGCCTGCTTCCTAGGGCTGAGTGAGAGTGACTGGTCCAAGGTCACCCAGCTGGCTTTGTGCCTAAGGCAGGATTAGAACTCATGGCTTCTAGCTTGATTTCTTAAGCACTACACCAGATTGGCTTCTTCTTTTACAGTTACTCAGTCAAAGGCACAGCGGCTCAAAGCAAGAGGGAAAAAAGAGTGCTATTTGGCATCTTGTCAAGTAATGTATTTATTTAATAGTGTATTTCAGTTTTACGATTCTGTTAACAATTCTATTTGAATTTTGGCTTGAGCCAAGTGACACATTTCAGGGAACCTAGGGCTCACATCTTTATAACCAATGGTATGTTTTGTTTTGGTCTCCTGTCTGTTTCTGTGTATTACACTGTGTATTATACTGAATAATCATTGATTTGTTTGATTTGAAACACCATACATGTCAAAACTGACTCGCTCCTGGCTCGTGTTCTGCCATACAGAAACAGGAGGGCGGTTGGTGACTTCCTAGGGTGAGGAATGCATGAGACCTTATTCACCAAGGTCAAGTTATGAGATCTGCTCAGATGGCACAGAACTGATTTCCCAAACCAAAAGAACTGAACTCAACTGGTGAACTATGAACTGTGGGTGGCCCAGAGGAGGGGGAGGGGAAGGGTTTTTACCTATGTGGATTTTTATGGGAAAATCCCAGAACTGACTTTGCTTCCGCTGTGCCTAGATGGATCTTTCAGTAGAGTTTTACTCTTGGTAGTTTTAAAGAGCTGGGAGTTCCTTTTGTTGAAATGTGCCAAATGGGACGGTTGACAATAAAACTACTAATGTCGCTCTAAAATAGAAATAAAATCTCATATTGGCAGAATAAAATAAGGTAAAAATAAATTTATTGACATAAAATTGCAAAAGGAGGAACTAAAATCCATGAGACACCTATAAAATTAGTCTTACAATCAGTTATCCGATTGTTGTAGATAATAATAATAATTTTGTTTGATTAGTGCACTTTGTGTGGCACTTGCTATTAAAAGTTTGATTTTGCTTGACAGCAAGGTTGATATTACACACATCTATGTTACATGCACTGATAGCCCTATAATTTTTAGATTGCCTGGGACAGGGATGTTCTGGATCAATTAACTCACTGTTCCCGTTGTT
>NW_015400067.1:5247-6372 GCF_001527695.2 Protobothrops mucrosquamatus
AGGGAACTTGGGGCACATGATGGAATGTGAGGAAGCTCTGCCCTTTTTTCTACGAGCATCAGGATGTCACAAGGATGTACAAAAGGGGAGGCTTCTGCACAGGAAACCTCTGCTTTCATCAATTTGATGGCTCACAAGGTGGAGACATCCCTGGTGCTCGATGTCTCTGGAGTTGGAGCACCAGGGATCTCCCAAAGGTACTTTTTTTCACAAGGCAACTGGACTTTCTTGTTTTTCTTTGAAGACATTTCTCTTCTCTTCTAAAGAAGCTTCTTCAGCTCTGACTCTGACCCTCACCCCACCATCCAGTCAGAGCTGAAGAAGCTTCTTTAGATGAGAAGCGAAATGTCTTCAAAGAAAAACAAGAAAGTCCAGTTACCTCGTGAAAAAAGCACCCTTGGGACATCCCTGGTGCTCCAACTTTGCTATTTGCTGTGACCCAAAGGACTTAATTTCTCTGCTCCCAAAGACCTGGTCTCTCATCAATTTATAGTCAGGCAGTAAAATGAAGAGGATGTTATTAGCCTGGCAGGAATTCTATATTCCTTTCAGTACCAGCCATATTTTCCCATTTATGCAAATATTTCATTCTACACGAAGACTGACATCAATTTTCTAGATTATATTTAGTGGATTTTCATAGTCTTTAAGGTATCTAATCCTACACTTCTTTTCTTTGTCGCTCTTTATATGGAAAGGAATGCAACAGAATAGAATAGAATGGAATGGAATGGAATAGAATAGAATAGAATAGAATAGAATAGAATAGAATAGAATAGAATTCTTTATTGGCCAAGTGTGATCAAGCACACAAGGAATGTCTTCAGTGGATAAGCTCACAGTGTACATATAAATAGCAAGTAACAGGTCATAAATAATAAATCATTTAAGTTTACTGGATCATCGTAGTCTTCAAGGTAGCTAATCTTATAATAATAATAATAATAATAATAAATTTAATTTATATGCCGCCCTTCTCCCAGCGGGACTCAGGGCGGCGCACAACATATTTAAAACAAAACATAAATACATTCCCCCCCGATAAAACCGAATTAAATCAAATTTTAAAGTTGTGTCTCTGTCAAATTGTTAAAAGATAAACCCCAAATAAAATCCTCCCTAGGT
>NW_015400068.1:0-1304 GCF_001527695.2 Protobothrops mucrosquamatus
TACCATCTATCTTTTATCTTCTACTGTCATCTATTATCTATCATTTTAAGAAGAAACTGGACAGCCATTTGTCTGAAATGGTATAGGGTTACCTGCCTGAGCAGGGGGCTGGACTTGATGACCTCCAAGGTCCCTTCCACATCATTATTTATCTTCTCCTTCATGGATTATACTGCCTTGTCGTGGCGAAGGGGCTTGCATAACTCAATGAAGCTATCTATGAACTATGCCGTGCAGGGCCACCCAAGATGGACAGGTCATAGCAGAGACATTCTGACAAAATGTGATCCACTGGAGAAGGAAATGGCAACCCACTCCAGTATCTTTGCCATGAAAACCCCACGGACAGTACCAAAAGGCATGAGATGAGCTTCAATGGACTCCAGAAGATGGTAGAGGACAGGAAGGCCTGGAGGAACGTTGTCCATGGGATCGCAATGGGTCGGACACGACTTCGCAACTAACAACAAATCATTTATCTTCTACTATTTCTATCATCTGTCATTATCATCTATCTATCAATCAATCATCTAATCTATCTAATCCATCCTTCCATCCATTCCAATTTCACAAAGAATGGTCGTATCATTATGACTCGCATCCATTACTAGTTTATTTGATTCATTCATAGAAGCAAGCAAAGTACACTTTCCAACATTTTTTTTACGAAAAACATACTAAAAACAAAAGAACAAATGAGAAAGTGCTAAAGGGTCATCGGAAAGACAGGAATTTGGAAAAATCGCCCTTTTTTTACCTTTTCTTCATTGCAAAAAGGGTTTTTTAAAAAAAAAACCAACCTCACTTTATAAAAAATATATAGCCCAGGGCCCTGGCTTTAGAGTAAGGCTGCTGGAGTGGCTGAAATGTATAAAAACTTTACAAGATATATAAAAAGAGCAGATTGCCTCTCTCACAATTTGAAGACCACAAGGGAACCAGAATGAAACATTTTTTTATGCTTCCTATTCTCCTCTCAGCACGGAAAGCCAGCAGCTGATAAATTGGCCTCAAAACTCAAACGCATTTCCACCAGAGTGCAAGGAGGCCCAATCAGATAAATCGACAGATAGTCCTCGATTTACAACAGTTCATTTAGTGTCCAAGTTACAACGGCACTGAAAAAACTGTCTCAGGACCGCTTTTCACACTTACGACTGTTGCAGCCTCCCCAGGCTCACGGGATCAAAATTGGCAACTGACTCACATTTATGACGGCCGCAGTGTCCCCGGGGTCACGTGATCCCCTTTTGTGACCACGGCAACCATTATAAATATAGACCAATTGTCAAGTGTCCGACTTT
>NW_015400068.1:5277-6372 GCF_001527695.2 Protobothrops mucrosquamatus
GACCCAACTAGGGAACATCATCAGTGCTAGAAGGGAGCGGGGTTTGCAGGAAGGAGGAGGAGGAGGAGGAGGAGGTGGTGGCAGAGGACTGTATGGTCTTTGGTGCTCTCTGACTTGGTGGTTTTCCTGTAGATGTTTCATAACCCAACTAGGGAACATCATCAGTATTAGAAGGGAGTGGGGTTTGCAGAGAGGAGGAGGAGGAAGAGGAGGAAGACTGTGGGGTCCTGAGCTGGGCTGTTTTCTTGCAGACATTTCATGACCCAACTAGGTAACATCATCGGTTGAGCTCATGTACCTCATAAAGATTTATTTTTTTTTCCTGTCAAAGATCCCATTTGAACCCCAATTTTACCTGGCTTTAAGGTAAGTCCCCAACTTATGACCACAATTGAGCCCAAATTGAGCCTCAAAGTTCTGATTTGTTCGGTCTCGCTCGGAATCACGACCTTTCCATTGCTGAGCAAAACAACCGTTAGGTGACAGCTTTGCTCCATTTTATGACCACAGCCGTTAAGCGAATCACTGCAGTCGTTATGTTAATACGGCTGTAAAGCGAATCTAGCTTCCCAAGTGACTTTGATTGTCGCAAAAGGGGGAATCACATGACTCCGGGGACACAGCAACCATCATAAAGGTGAGTCCGTTCCCAAGCGTCTGAATTTTGATCACGGGACCCTGGGGATGCGGAAACGGTCGTAAGTGTGAAAGACGGTCATAAGTCACTTTTCTTGGTGCCGTTGTGACTTTGAACGGTCACTAAAGGAACTGTCGTACGTGGAGGACTATCTACATTATAGGTAGACGATAATAATAAAGAAGCTAGTTTGAATGCCATTCGTCTGGATCTGGTTCTTTGCGCAGGATATTTACCTGCCTCTTCTGGAGCCGAGACGTGGTGCTGGGATATTTTGTCCAACAGCTCCGGGATAGAACCCGGAGTGTTCTCCACAATGGCAATTTTTGATTTTAGTTCTTCGTCTTCTGCTTCTTTCGCATAGCTCTTGAAGAGGGCGAAGCCTTCCCAGCTTTGGATGAAGGGATCCTCTATCTCGAGTTTCTCTAAGAAGATCAAGGCGGGTTGTTAAGTGAGTC
>NW_015400069.1:0-1861 GCF_001527695.2 Protobothrops mucrosquamatus
CAGACCCGTACGGCCTCCAGGCAACGGGCCATCACGTCAAGGGCATCGTTGGGGTGGCCCGGGGTGGAAATGTACAGCTGCGTATCGTCAGCGTACTGATGGAAGTCCACCCCAAAGCCACGAATGATCTCCCCCAGCGGCTTTACATAAATATTGAACAATAGGGGGGAGAGGACTGACCCCTGAGGACTGACCCCTGACCCCCTGGCCCACTTCTGAAGATATTTCTGGGCCCATTCTGTGTCTTGCTCTCTGCCATAAGATCGCTTCCAAGCAGCGCTGGAATACGTAGCTTCACAGCCCTTACTATCAGCACAATGTGCTAACGTCCCACATAGGTCATACTGTTGCAAGCTTTGCCTTTGAGATTTGCACATGCACGAAGCAAACAAATAAGTCTGAAAGGGCCATTAGTTTAAATGTTGGGTGAAAGATCATTTTTCAGGGATGAGGAACTTCTACGCAAAACCTATCTGGGCTGTGTAATTAAATTGCCCTGCCAGTTAGATAGATTTGAGTCTCAACACCGTCAAAGTAGGAGGCCTCTCTGCATATTATTCAAGCCTTAAATAACCTCCTAGACCAGGGGTAGTCAACCTTGGCTCTTTTATGACTCGTGGACTTCAACTCCCAGAATTCCTGAGCCAGCTGTGCTGGCTCAGGAATTCTGGGAGTTGAAGACCATGAGTCATAAAATAGCCAAGGTTGACTACCCCTGTCCTAGATCTTTTTAATACCCTGGCTCTAGGAAGCAAACAGAATGCTGCAGATATGCAAGGATCATTATGATGCTATGTCTGTCTCTATTTTCTCTCCCACAAAAAGTTAAAAACTTTGTGCCTGTTTCTGTATATTTGTGTAATTGGTGCAAAAGCTCAGACAAGCAGCAGTATTACACTGAAGCAATTAGAAGTTTGTTTCTAAGTCAAATTCCTGTCTCACCAAAACGGGGAAAAAAAACCTTCTAAATCTATAGAATATCAGTATTTTGTTAAGTGAAACGACTGAAATGTATTTGGGATTAACACATTAGGATTCATATCTGTATTCCACTTTTCCCAACCTTCATCAAAAATACAACACAATGGAGAATATATCAGGATTTAATAATTTGGCTGTTCAGCAAAACCTGCTTTACATACATTTACTAAAAGCCAAGTGGATTACAGTATAACAAAGCCAGAACTGATGTTTGGATGCCAAAATTATCCGGTTAACTTTCTCTGTCCAGTTCCTTTCCTGCCCTGGTCCCTTATTGTCCATTTATATTTGAATAAATTGTTTTGGAAACTCTCTCTTCAATGACAGGCTGGTTGGTGAGCCACTGCATTCAATTCCCAAGCCTTGACCTTGAGGTGGTGTCTCTGGAAGATACAATGAGTAGTTGGAGTTCCCCCCTCCCATCCGGCTCCCTCCCCCATAGTTCATGGCAGACTGACAGCTAGCCAATGCGAAGCTCAAGGATATGATGGCAGCTTTGACAAATGAAGACTACAACCTTTGAAAGCTGCTGGTTCTGTTTCACCCTCAGAACCTCTGCTGGTAGACAATTCCTATAGAGAGCCAATCTAATGGATAGCCAAATGTCTATGGAGATTCTCGGTCATCCAGGTCATAGTTATCCCAAAGGTGCTTTTTTCATGAGGCAACTGGACTATTTTGTAATAATAATAATAATAATAATAATAATAATAATAATAATAATAATAATAATAATAATAATAATAATAATAATAATAATAATAATAATAATAATAAAGTTGGAAGGGACCTTGGAGGTCATCTAATCCAATCCCCTGCACAGGCAAGAAAGCCTATACCATTTTGGACAAATGGCTGTCCAGTCTCTTCCAGTGTTGGA
>NW_015400069.1:5278-6372 GCF_001527695.2 Protobothrops mucrosquamatus
GAAGACACCCTCCTGCAAAGAAGCGTTAATAATTCCCTGGAGCCAGGCTCGTGTCCCCTCCCGAGCTGCCAGTACCAGCCAGGAGGGACACGGATCTAATAAACATGTGGTTGCATTCAGCCTCCCCAAGACCCTGTCCACATCTTCAGGAGCAACAGAGTCAAACCCCTCCCATACAACCGTCTCAAGACCTGCTCCCATCTCCTCCCCCTGGGCCAACCAGTCAGAGTCCAAGCCTTCTCGGATCCGAGCGACTTTGTCATGCAGATACTTCCCTTTTCTTATTGAGTCTGAAGAATTGGGCCAGGTAAACATACCGCTGGTCCTTGACTTACAACAGTTCACGTAGTGACCATTACAATGGCACTGAAAAAAACGTGACTTATGACCGTTTCTCACACTTAAGACCGTTGCAGCATCCCCAGGGTCCCGTGATTAAAATGTAGACCCTTGGCAACTGGTTCATATTTACGACGGTGCAGTGTCCCGGGGTCACGTGATCCCCTTTTGCGACCTTCCGACAAGCAAAATAAAGCCAGATTCACTTAACAACTGTAAGTTGTTGACAACTTAACAACCTATTATCTTAAGAACTGCAGTGATTCACCTAACAACTGAGGCAAGAAAGGTTATAAAAACGGGCAAAACTCACTGAACAATTTGGGGGTCCAAATTTCTTACCAAAGCAAACGGGAAAAAAAATCCTCCTGTATATGATTTTACCCCTAAGTGTGGGTGGCAGTAAAAGTTGTGGGTTAGTAGAGCAAAATAAAAGTTGTTTAACACTTTTGTTGGTGTTTGTGCAGAGAAGAAATTCTGTTCAAAACGTGCACCTTAAATGACGCCGTTCTGGTCTCTGGTGTGATCTGGGGGCTCCCTTGGGAATCTTGCCAGATGTTGCAGAATTGACATGAGAGTTGCTTCTGTGAGTGAACCACACTCAGAACAGCACAAAACAACACTCCTGGTGAGTCTCCTGGAAGCCCTTGGCAGCCCCTGAGATACTGGAACACGGCTATCCTGTCCCCCCTCGTCCTTCTCTTCGTTAAACTAGACATACCCAATTCCAGCAACCGTTCCTTATGTGTTTTAGC
>NW_015400070.1:0-2111 GCF_001527695.2 Protobothrops mucrosquamatus
GGGGGGGAACAGAGGGGCTGGCACGCCCTCCCTCCCTCCCCTGCTCCAGCAAAGACAGACAGAAAGGGGGGTGAGGTTGGACCCCCCCACACACTCCATTGGGGGGGAGATTTGCTGGGTTGACCCCCCCCCACGCGCTCCATTGATGTGGGGGGAAAGATTTGCTGGGTTGACACAGCCACACAACACGCACAACAGCTCCCTTCTGGCTGCCCAGGGCCGGGTGACTCACAATGCCCAGCTTTTCAGTTATTATGCCTTTAAGTAATTACACACACAGGCTCACACACACACACACACACGGATTTCACCCCAGTTGCCTTGGCACACGCAAAGCTCACACCTGTGTCGTCACACACACAAAGCTCACACCTGTGCTGTCACACACACAAAGCTCACACCCGTGTTGTCACACACACAATGCTGACACCTGTGTTGTCGCACACATAAACCTCACACCTGTGCTGTAACACACAAACCTCACACCTGTGCCGTGGCACACACAAACCTCACACCTGTGTCGTGGCACACATAAACCTCACACCTGTGCTGTAATACACAAACCTCACACCTGTGTCGTGGCACACACAAACCTCAAACCTGTGTTCACACACACACAACCCTCACACCTGTGCGGCCACACACACAAACCTCACACCTGTGTTGTCACACACACAACCCACACACCTGTGCCGTAACACACAAACCTCACACCTGTGTCATGGCACACACAAACCTCACACCTGTGTTCACACACACACAAACCTCACACCTGTGCCATGGCACACACAAACATCACACCTGTGCTGTCACACACACAAACCTCACACCTGTGCCGTAATGCACACAATCCTCACACCTGTGTTATCACACACACAACCCTCACACCTGTGTTGTCACACACACAAACCTCACACCTGCGCTGTAACACACACAACCCTCAAACCTGTGTTGTCATACGCAAAACCCTCACACCTGTGTTGTCACATCTAAAACCCTCACACCTGTGTTGTCACACACATAAACCTCACACCTGTGCCGTAATACACACAAACCTCACACCTGTGTGTTGGGGGAGACCGAAGGAGGTACAACCACAATTGAGCCTAAAATTTCTATTGGTAAGCAAAACATTTATTTAAATGATTTATTTAAGCATGGCTGGCTGGGGAATTCTGGGAGTTGAAGTCCTCCCGTCTTTCTTAAAGTGGGTTTTGCTTGAGAATGGCTAAATTTATACAGCACAGACGATTTCTAGATTTAGAGAATTATGTCCCACAATTTTCTGCTCAAAACGCCAACTCTAACAGCTTCAACAACACGATGGTGCTTTTCATTAATTAATTAATTAATTGATTTTAAACGTCCCACATTATTGCTTTGCATCGATGCAGAGGGCTTTTGAATGTCCAAAACATGTTTTTCACTGTTTTAAAATTCCCGTTCCTGGAGAATTCCCGTAAAGCATTCCAGAGTTTACTTGTTTCTTATTGCAGATGGAGACCTGCCCTGACATCGAAGCAATTCGCGGCAGAGAAAATATTTAAAACCGGACCTTCTGGGGCCGAGCTCACTTGGAGGAAAAACAGAACCGGTTCTGAAGGGGGCTGCATTCTTGCAGACAAGACTATGCACAACCTGGGGAGTCCGTGATTACAGGGAGTCCTCGCTTTACGACCGAAACGGTTGTTAAGTGGGTTATGTGACTGCACCCAATTTTGCAACCGCCTTTGCGGCTGTAAAAAGGTATAGAAGAGAAGAGAAGAGAAGAGAAGAGTTGGAAGGGACCTTGGAGGTCATCAAGCCCAACCCCCTGCTCAGGCAGGAAACCCTATACCATTTTGGACAAATGGCTGTCCAGTCTCTTCTTAAAAACTTCCAGTGTTGGCGCATTCACCGCTTCTGGAGGCAGGTAGTTCCATTGATTAACTGTTCTAATTGTCAGGAAATTCCTCCTTAGTTCTAGGTTGCTTCTCTCCTTGATGACTTTCTTGCTCTCCATCCCAAGTAATAACCTATTTATTCTCTCCTTTCTAATCCCTGCCACCCGCAAGACGGAGGAGAAGATTTCCCCACGGCTGAACCAAGAGAGGAGGGGGAGAGAGAGGGAG
>NW_015400070.1:5072-6371 GCF_001527695.2 Protobothrops mucrosquamatus
AGAAGAAGAAGAAGAAGAAGAAGAAGAAGAAGAAGAAGAAGAAGAAGAAGAAGAAGAAGAAGAAGAAGAAGAAGAAGAAGAAGAAGAAGAAGAAGAAGAAGAAGAAGAAGAAGAAGAAGAAGAAGAAGAAGAAGAAGAAGAAGAAGAAGAAGAAGAAGAAGAAGAAGAAGAAGAAGAAGAAGAAGAAGAAGAAGAAACGGTTGCAGGAATTGGGAACGGCCAGTCTAGAGAAAAGAAGGACTAGGGGGGGGACACGATAGCAGTCTTCCAGTATTTGGGGGGGGCTGCCCCAAAGAAGAGGGAGGGGGGTCCTCTTACTTTCCAAAGCACCAGAAGGCAGAACAAGAAGCAACGGATGGAAACTAATCAAACCTCTGCAACAAAGCAAGCAAAGACCACCAAAGACCCCCCTCATCTATAAAATTAATGAATAAATAAAAGACCGATGAAGATGTCCTTGCTCTACCTGGCTCTCCTCTTCCACCCCCCCAGGCTGGACACACAGATGGTCGGGGGGGGGGGGAAGGGTCTTGAAGCCCACCCACCCCCTGCCCCCACCTGCCAGGCATCCAGCCACCTGCCGCCCGGTCCACTCCCTCACCTGAGGCTCAAGCCCCTGGCAGCTGAGCCCAAGCTGATTGGCTACAACAAGCCCCCACCCTCTCTGCACCAGGGGTCCAGGGGTCTCTGGTCTAGCCAGGCTGAGCCCCCTCCCCACTTCAGCCTGTGCCAGTCTGTTACCTTCAACTCCCCCCCCCCTCCAGGAATCTCCATCCCTGGAGAAGGCAAAGCAGATGGGAGGTCTTAAAGGAGAGGGGGGGGAGGCAATGAAGACCCCTGGGGTCCTTTAGTTTGGAGGAGCGGTGGGCTCGGGGGAGGGGTCTTCTGGGGCCCCATGAGGGACAGAGGACACCTCGCCCCCCAAAGGCGAAGTGGCCCCCACCCTCCTGGCCTTCCAGAAAGGCTTCAAACCTTGCAAGGGGGGGGCACAGAGGGGCTGCTTAGTGCCCTGAAAGCGCCCCCCCACACACACAGACCATTTGATTCATTTTTAACATCCTTTGCCTCTTTTTAAATTTGATATCTGTTTTCTGTGGGGGTTTTTTTCTATTTTATTTGTGCATTGCACAAATGCACAAATTTCTGAGGGAGATGAGGGGTTTTAAAATTAGAGAGAGAGGATGATTGATAAATCGAGAGATTCGGAAAGAGGATAGAAATACATGGAAATCTGAGATAGAGAGGTGGCGTGACAGATGATAGACAGATGATAGAGAGAGAGGGGGATAGAGAGAGAGA
>NW_015400071.1:0-3088 GCF_001527695.2 Protobothrops mucrosquamatus
AAAGGACTTTGTACTTAACTAAGACAAAACTAAAACTTACACTCAGCTCAATCAAAAATTTAGCCTTTTTTATTTTCTCTTACATTATAAGAGAATTGAAAGCATCCAGAATACAGCATCAGTAGTGATCGCCAACCCTGTCTCCAACATCTGATTACACTAAGGTTTATTCCTAATTAACCTATTTAATCTCATTATGAGAATTCAGTTACATCCAATGTAGTATAGCAGACTAGATCAATGGACTCTTACTTTAGGTGTGGAATGGAGAACCTCCTCATGGCTTGGGGACACCTTTTTTCTCTTATTGGCAATAAATGACTATAGGGGTAACTTTGATCAAAATAAAATGAACAGTGCATTGTTTTCATTTTTCTTTTGTTGAGGAAACTACTGTATAGAGCTTAACCATTAAAATCAAAAAATTAATGGACCATAATTGCTTTCCTTCCAGAGATTAGTAGGAAACTGTGCTACCTGTTTTGGGCTAGGAGATCTTGGACTGCTTTAGAGGCTGTAAAATGAATTTGACAGATTCATACAGCCTATGGAACTTCTCAACTGTTACTTACATTTTTGGCATCTTACTCATCTTTTACTACCGAGTCCTTCCCAGGACTTCCATCTTTTTATCTGACAACCCTGGAACAAAATGATCATTTCCCCCATTCAATTTATTTTATATATCATAGGTTCCAACCCAGACCATTCCAAAATGCTGAGAATGCACTCTTGCAACCAGGATTCCTGGAGCATCATAAATATGAGATGGGTGATTATATAAATTTAATGAATGAATGAAACATTCATGTGTTACAACAGTGAACATGCAAATCTATAGACACACTTATGCTTTCCTCCATTGCATTGTACAGTCAAACTTTAGGAAACCATTTCTCTAGCCACTTATATATATACAGAGATAGCACTTTAGAGCATTCTAGTATTTTATGTATAATGCATACAACTGATGTAAACAGGCACAAATGGCACCCATTACAATGAGCTACTGAGCCAGGCTAGGTTTCATACTGAGTTGAACATGAAATGCAATCAAGTTGTTTCCTAGTGTGCGCTAATCATAGTTCCTTATGCTGGACATAGATCTTTTTTCTGAGCAATGTATGATGGGTCCCTAGTTATTGCATCTGCCATATGTCTTAACTGTGAGCAAGAGAGGTGTTGGAGATCAGAAACAAGTCAAGAGAATTCACAAGGGAATTTACAAGTCAAGGGTATGCATATGTGAAAATTCTTATGTGGGTGCTGATAAGTAAATCTTATAGACTCAAACCAAATGATACTATTGCTTTCTAAACTGGTAATACAATTCAGCATATGGTTACTGGTTTGCCAGCCTAGACCTTAGTCTTTAACCTATACATTAAAATAATGTATCTTTATTAGGAGTATACACATCAGACAAGACCTAAATAAAATTTGAATCTTAATCTAAATGTGCCACATAATCCAAAATACAATATTTGAATTGGTTCAAGCTCTTGAATTGATGGAGTAGACTCAAATTGTTGAATCAAATAGATTTGAGCAATAAATAAATAAATAAATGAGTGCAAGATATGTTGTGATTTTTTCCAAGCAGACATTTTTTTATTGTTCCTCACCTAACAAAAGAATTTCAACAAGTTAAACCATGATACCATCCCTATAAAACATATATACTGGGAACTATTAGGGAGGAGCTGTCTTCATCCTTTTTCTATCACATAAACTATATGAACTGAATACTTCTTTGGAATACACCCACTCTTTCCTGGGAATCCAGACTATATTCCATCAAGGCAAATTTCATTAAAAGCTCAGTTCTTATATTGACTATGATGCATGAAAACAGTTCAGCATTTGTATCCCAAGGTTTGATTCAAAGGAATAATGTCATCATTTCTTTTTATTAAGCCTTAGACTCTACTATTGCTTCCCAATCCACACTAACTAGATCATGGCTCTTCTACTCCTTTGTACATTTTAACATAAAACTCTGTGCAATTTACTCTGAAGTAATTTCAGTTGAGTTTGATGGACTTTGCTGCCAAGTAAGTAAGTATACATTTATTGAACTCAATAGGAATTTCTTCTAAATAGAACTAAAGGATGTCGGTGTCACACTATAATCTTATGGTTCTTGCCAGAATAAACATAATAAGAATATATTATAACTAAGAGTTATATTATACATTTGCCATATCATTAAGACTGTCTAAAGATAAATGCTACAAAGCAAGTGAAATTTTAACTAGAAACTACTATCTTAACATCACGGTGCAATTTAAAACTCCATTAGACATTCTGTTTTTCATTACAATCACCGGAGAGCAAGTAATATGAAGAATATACATTTAAGCCTGCAATTGTCTTATGCTGACATTAAGCAAGACAAGACTGAGGCCTCTTTTGGCAAATGTTATATACCCATCTAGCACAAGCCTGTAGGATTTGTGATCTACTTCTTTACATGATACATCCTGCAAATTTCATGGAAAAAGTGACAACTAAGCAATTTTGTCCAGTCAACCATCAAGTCCACATACGCTGAATGTTATAGGATCTAGGTTTCCCCTTGTGGGGGAAATAATATGCAATGACATTGTCAGTTTCCATGTACTTAATTCCTACATGCACAGTCCTGCTGACAATGTTAAAGTTACTGTAGTCTTGTCAGTCTTGAGATATTTGTCCATTATGTTTGGCAAATGACTGTGGTTTTGACACCAAATATTGGAGATGGGAAGGGAACAAGGGGGAAGGAGGAAGGGAAGAGGAGAAACTGGACATTGACGGCTTTCCACTAGATATCAGAATTCTTCTCTCCAGCTTGTTCAGAGGTTTATAAATCCTCCAAAGATGTCAATGTTAAGAATAATATTGTTGGGGGGCTTCCGGTGGCAGGCGACTTCGCTGGACGCAGCTGTTTGCTGCTCCCGCCTGTTTCCGCGTAAAAGCCGTTTTGACAGCCTGCATCAGCTGTCAAACGGCTTATACCTTTCCCCTGGGCATAGGGGGATAGGTGAGCTGCCCGAGGTAGGAGTTGAGTTCCCGAGTCGTCCTTTGTGGACGATGTAGGTGAGAA
>NW_015400071.1:5342-6371 GCF_001527695.2 Protobothrops mucrosquamatus
CCTACTTATGTAGAATAATATACTTGTGGAGTTAGAGATATTAATACTTGTTTACTTATATTTGAATATTATCCTGGGACTAGGTTTGGGAAGTCCGGGGGGGTGGGGGGTGGGTTTTCATATAGTATTGTGTAATATTTGTGATGTTTTTTTTCTATGATGAAAATAATAAAATTTTATATTGAAAAAAAAAAAAAAAAGAATAATATTGTTAACTATAAAATTGGAATACATCAGCCAGGATATGTGAGGGCAATCAATCGTCCTAAGATGTGAGTAACCTCAGCTTCTGTTGCTTTGATTAAAATGTCAAAAGGATCACTATAACATCTGTGCCCTCCAATCCTTCTTTTCAATGGGCTAAACATACCTAGCTCCCTCAACCATTCATTATATAATTTAGCCTCCAGACCCTTTATCATCTTTATTGCTCTTCTCTGCACTCTTTCTAAGGTCTCAACGTCTTTTTTTATATATTGTGGGAGCAAGAATTGGATGCAGCATTCTAAGTGTGTCCTCACCAGTGTGGTATAAAGTGGTATTATCACTTCTCCTAATTTTGATGCTATCCCTTTGTTGATAATAGATTTTACCACATGGGAAAGAAATCAAGCAAATACATAGGCAAAAAAGCCAACAAACTGGCAAGTCATAGAATTTAAAAACTCTCATATGTGCAACTTATGCATAGAATTTCTCTCTGCCTCCTATTTTAAAATCTAAAAGTATTCAGTTTTGGCCAGCTGTTTTTCATCAATCTCATCATAGAAAGTTTTTTTAAAAAAGACAACTTGGGGAGGGTCTAGCGGTTCTTTTGTACTTCGTGTTCGTGGAAGTTCATGTCATGAGTCTTGATACTTTTATTTATCATTCATACTTTGATCTTCTCCTGGCTTTTGGCACATCGTTCCTTGAGTCCATCCCAGCATGCTGTTGCCTTTTCATACACCTGTGCATTCAGATGGATTGTATGTACTTCATTAGACTGAATATTCATATCACATAGCTCATTAAGCTCATTATCCACCA
>NW_015400071.1:12949-16116 GCF_001527695.2 Protobothrops mucrosquamatus
AAAATACAGTGTTGGTGATAGAAGTAACAGCAGCATCATGAAGGAGTATGAGCCAAGTGACAGCAGCATCATGAAGGAGTATGAGAAGCTAGACAAGTATCAGGGCTTGAAGGAGAAACTGGAGAGGATATGGAAAATAAAGTTACTACTGGTGGCGGTAGGAGAAGTCAGGGCTGTGACTCCTAAGCTGGAAGAGTGACCCCAACAGATCTCAAGAACAACATTAGGACTCTCTGTCCAAAACAGTGCAGTGCTAGGAACAGCTAAGATCTTTCACAGAATCATTAACTTCCCAGGCCTCTGGTGGATTGAGGAAGACACAAACTACCCCCTAAAGAGTAAGAAGGGAATGAATGAATGAATGAATAAGAATGAATGAATGAATAAATACATATGTAAGCACGCGCGCGCACACACACACACACACACACATATAGTATTCCAAGATGTATTTGTGCGTGAAAGAAGTAAATGAACCGTTCTTATACCTTTGTTCTACATGAGTGACAAAGCTCTGGGACTGACTTGGCTATAATTGTTTGTTACTAAGGAACAAAGCATATTTCAGACAGCAGCAATGGAGTCACCTCTGAACAAATGTGAATGAATCAAAATCACCTGCCAATCTCCAAGGATTAGCCTCAATAAAGTGGTATGCATTCCACAAACCTGAGTAAAATGCAAAGTATAGCCATTAATAACCAATAAGCTTTTTTTTTTCCTTCACGGAAGAAAATGGCAGATTCACTTCTATCAGACTGATTCATTATTTTCCTTCCTCACACACACACCCTCCACACCCCACCCTCATGGCACATATTATCTGAGAAATCTGCTGCAGGTAAGTTAAGCAAAATGAGTTCCCCTTCTGAAGAACGTCAGGCTTGAACTACGGAGGGAGAAGTTTTAAGCCATTACAAGGGTTAACCCCAGACACTGAGGCTCCTCGCGGCATTCATGCTTTCACTGGGAGGACAATGAAATTTCAAGGGCTTAAAGGCCCCCACAGAGGAGCAGAATGACAGTCTTGAATTCTCCCAGTGCAGTGAAAAGTTACATTTAAGAGGAGGGCAACGGAGGACATTGAATTGAACCTTCATATTTTATATATCATGTAATCCTAATCCGGATCTGTCACACTGCTGTTCGCCTTGGGGTAAGCAACTCAGCTAGGCCTGCTCAAGAGACTTTGATGCCTGAGGCGAAGATAGTTATCTCCTGGGTATGTTCAGATGATGGATGGTTTAGCTGCTAAATCTTTCTTCAGCACCAGATCCAATCATGGATCTAAATTGTCTTCTGCATCAGAAGACCGTCAACCTAATTTAGGAGGTTTAGAGAAGACATCAAGACCTATATCTGCAAATTCCTTGTCTGCCACACTTCCAGTATCTGTAGCCTCTTTCTGCTGAATGGCAGGGATCTCTGGAACTAAACATCCAGACAGAGTTAGTTTAATGTATAAAAGCTGAATTCCAATTTTAATAGAAGCAGAAACTGAAGTAGTGCAATGACTATATGAAGATTAAAGAAAAATCTCAGCATTGGCTTTGTTAAGCATAATGTTCTTTGGAGTCTAATACAGAAATAGAAGCACTGATAGTTATAGGTTATTTGTTTTAGAAATCTGGGTGAATGTGTAAATATCAGGTTCGTTCAGTTTGTTACTTTCTACTCTTAAAGTTGGTTTATCCCTTTGCCATATGAGGGAAGATCACACTGAGATGTATGTTTTTAGCATATGCTCCGTTTGGACTGATCATCATAAATTTTGCAAATGTTTCCTCTAATGTAACACCTGTTCATGCATATGTAATGTTCAGCCCTACTTGTATTGATGGGCGGTGTTTTTGCATGCAAATCTAAACCAAAACAATGTCTCCCTTCCTAATATTATAATTCTGCAAATATTATAAATCAGATATAAATCTCCATTTATAATATTATAAATCAGATATAAATCTCCCAGGTCCTATTCTTTAAAGAAAAGAAACTTAAGTTATTCCAAATATTTCGGTACTCATTTAAGAAAGTGTGAAATATTGTATATTTCTATTAATTTGGAAACAGATACTGATGATATTGAACAAAGAACCAATTACTCAGAAAAAGTTGTTGATCTTCTAGCTGGGAGTTGAATGCCCACCACATCTGGGGGAGAATCCAGGAATAAAAGCAGGGATTAATTGGCACCGGGTAATTCCTTGGAGGAAGGGGAAGGGGAAGGGGAAGGGGAAGGGGAAAGGGAAAGGGAAGAGGAAGAAGAAGAAGAGGAAGAAGAAGAAGAGGAAGAAGAAGAAGAAGAGGAAGAAGAAGAGGAAGAAGAAGAAGAAGAAGAAGAAGAAGAAGAAGAAGAAGAAGAAGAAGAAGAAGAAGAAGAAGAAGAAGAAGAAGAAGAAGAAGAAGAAGAAGAAGAAGAAGAAGAAGAAGAAGAAGAACTACTACTCCATGGTTATTGGTTTTTTTTCAACATTTGATCTGACATGGCTGACCTCTTTGTTGTTATAGCATTAAAATAATATAAAAGATATGAAGCATACTTCTATATGCAAATGCACACTCAGATGGACACATAGCATACTTTGTATAGGTGGGGAAATATACTTCAGCAAATTGCTTATGTTTTAATTTAAGAAATGAAACAGATTTGCTCTACCTGACATGTAAAATAATAATGGGGAATATTTCCCGGAAGGCGTTGGTAGCATAAAGTTGTGAAAAATTGTTGTTTATACAGTTGAATAATAATCAAGATCACTTATGTGGTAACCTTATAACAAAGGAGTTGTGTGGCACTTACTATAATTATGTTTGCCATGTAGCCCTATACAAATGAAGTAGGAGTTATAATAATTGCCTTTCAGTTTAGAAAATGAGTAGGATGTTCACAAGCCCATTTCTTTGAATACCTTCATAAATGTAGGGGAAAGCTAGGCATGCATTTCTATATTTTCAAGTCCCATTACACGTTGCTGCATCATAGGGTCCCAGTGACTTGGAAAAGGAAAAGCAAATTTGCTATATTCATATGCATCTGACAACTTTATAAACTGACCTTGGGACAACAATAATTCATTTACAATAACAGCATTATATAAACTGCTGACTGGTTGTTTTTTTCCCCTCAAAGAAACTTCATGTCACCTAGATAACCCTTATTCTGCTCT
>NW_015400072.1:0-1181 GCF_001527695.2 Protobothrops mucrosquamatus
GTCAGTTGGGTCTGAATCCAAGAAATTTACCCTGCAGTACAAGTCAAGATCCAAGCAGCTGGCCACAAGGGCAAAAAGGCAACATATGTGTTTGTACTAAAAGGAAAAAGAAGTTTGGTTTAATGGTTAAGGCATCTGGCTATGAACTGGGAGACTGTGAATCATTTAGTGACCATTACAACATCATTAAAAAAGTGACTTATGACTGTTTTTCACACTTATGACTGCTGCACATCCCCATGATCGTGTGATCAGAATTCAGATGCTTGGCAACTGACTCAAATTTATGATGGTTGCACCGTCCTGGGTTCATATGATCCCCTTTTGTGACCTTCTGACAAGCAAAGTCAATGGAGGAGCCAGATTCACTTAACAATCAGGTTACTAGCTTTCAACTGCAGTGATTCACTTGATAAGTGTAGTGAGAAAGGTTTTAGAAGGGGGCATAAGTCTCTTAACAAATGTCTCACTTACCAACGGAAATTTTGGGCTCAATTGTGGTTGTAAGTCAAGGACTACTTCTATTGAAGATTCATGAAATAATTCATCTATGGAAAACAGTTCATTGGATGAGGTGCTCCCTTTATTGCAAGTAAACTTTGCAAGTAACCTTAAATTAAATTAAATCTAATTCAAAACATACTGACACTGACCTTATTCTTTTTTCTCCCCTAAGAGAAGGTGCACTGCCTCTCTAAGTGGATCTCTGAACAGACATTCAGACCTTCAAGAGCATATTATCTTCTGGAGCTATTGGCAGAACAATGCTCATTTTTAGCCAATAAAGTGTCTTTGAAATATTTTTGTATCTACTGAATACACATGAACACACACACACACACACACACACACATAGTCCAACAACACATACACGTTGTTTAACCTTTTGGAACGTCCTCACATAGAATGAAAAACACAGATCGTTGAGTTCAGTGAAGGCTATTTCATTACCTCCTGGGAAAGTTGATTGGCTTTCCCATCTAAAAATTGGACTCCTTCCATGCCCTTCATAAGTGTAGCCTTTTTATTTGTTCTTCAAACAGCTCAAATTATGCTTGCTGTTAGCAACACAGAGCAAATGGGCAGAGATATACTTCTCATAAATTGGTTACGCTTTCCCTGAGCCAATTCTTCGATATTCTAATCTCACAAGTAGACTTTGAAAGCTACCTCCTTCCTCT
>NW_015400072.1:4662-6370 GCF_001527695.2 Protobothrops mucrosquamatus
GATTTTTTTAAAAATAAGAATAATTCATTCTTTCCTGTTTCAATATGTACAGAATAGCTTTGGGGAAATAAGGACAGAAAAACACTTGCATTAGCCAAAAAAGATTTTTTAAAAAAATTCAATTTATTGAAAGGAACATAACAAGAGGATGGGCAACATGGAATGAATGAATGAATGAATGAATGAATGAATGAATGAATGAATGAATGAATGAATGAATGAATGAATGAAATAACGAGAATGGGTTTCTGGGAAATTCTGATTTCTACAGAGATGGCAAGGCTCAATACATCCGTTTAAGGATTATCTCATTGCAAGTCAAGATTTGCAAGAAAAAGACATGATAAAAGGAGCTTCTCAGAAGCAGACCCATCACAAAACAATATAGCTACATAGGCAATTTTCTCTGTTATCTGGAAAATAATATTGAGAAAATAATATTTTTTTTCATCTGGAGTATAAGCTTTCTCAGCAGTGGTTCCATAAAACTTGGCATCTAAAAATTAGTCTTTCCTGAAATAAAGAACCTCAAGATAATGTTGGCAGGTTTACATGTTTGCTAAGTCAGCATATATTTTTTTTTTATTTTGCCCAAATTTGTGCACCAATCTAACTTTTCTGAATCTCATGAATTTAAATAAATAAATAAGTAGAAGTATATCTTTTCAATATATGGAACTTTTTAAAAAGTGAACCAAATTAATGATAATTTGCAAAATTTCTATCAGCAAATTAAAAACAGCAATGACTCAGTAAAACGCTAAAGAAAATCAAGATTTTAAAAGAGGACAAAAAAAATGCAGACCAACTCAAGCAACAGTAGCAATCTAACTGAAATCTTGGAAAAATGGAATTGTTTTAAGCTGATCCTGAAAAATCAGGGGCTTTGCTCCATCAGTAATTGAATATAGAGACAATTTTACAAATGGGGTATTTCAAATGCCTCCCTCTGGTCACTGCATAGGAGTACCTACCTAATTACGATTAAAGAGCTATTCTCACTAAGTTTTAGCTTACGAAAAAAAATACACAAAAATATCTAAAGCAAGAAACAAAAGAAAAAACACAGTAGCAGAAAAATATGTAAGATTAAAAGAGCTTCCAAAAAGGTGTGCACCAGGAAAAGAGCAAAAAAGTACATCTATTAGGAGCAATGCACCACAAGTATATATTTATTTTCTGCAGATCTTTCTTGCAAATCACTTTGTTTTAAATTCTTGAACTTCGCAAAGTCCAAATTCTGTTTTCTTCTAAAATAATACTGATTTCAAATCTTTGAAATCAGACATGCATTTAATTGCATTCATATTTTTATTTTATCCTTAACATTACATAAAAAGTATCTTAAAAATGATTTTATTAATTGATTGATTTAATTAATATATTATGCAGCCACTCAATTTAAGTTTACCCTGAGCAGCTTGCAATAAATTTAAAAATTAAAATAAAAATCCGTTTAGACCCTGCAATGTATTTTGTAGCCAAGAATATCCATAGTCTCTTTAAAATTCCTTTTCATGTTTCATATATATATATATATATATTTGTTTTTTAAGGTTTTCACGGGTGTTTATATGTGAGTCTTTGGTCATTCGGGTTTTCTCCCGTGTAAGATTAGAAGTATCATAGCGACGTTTCGATGAAATCACATTCATCATCATCAGGCTTGTGCTTTTAGCTTTGTGCTTCTTAGAGTAATATGAAATAT
>NW_015400073.1:0-1791 GCF_001527695.2 Protobothrops mucrosquamatus
CAGAGGGGAATCTGTTCCACAACGCAAACATGCCTATAGAAAAGGTTTGCTTCCCATGCTCCATCATATGACAATATTTAAGAGCCAAAGAAGCATGACAGTGATATAATATTGTTGTACAAGGATACCAGTGGATTTTATATGATTTTTTTTGGGGGGGGGATTATGTTAATAACTTAATAATAATAATGATAAAGTTTGAAGGGACCTTGGAGGTCATCTAGTCCAACCCCCTGCTCAGGCAGGAAACCCTATACCATTTTGGACAAATGGCTGTCCAGTTTCTTCTTAAAAACTTCCAGTGTTGGAGCATTCACCGCTTCTGGAGGCAGGTTGTTCCATTGGTTAATTGTTCTAACTGTCAGGAAGTTTCTCCTTAGTTCTAGGTTGCTTCTCTCCTTGATTAATTTCCACCCATTGCTTCTTGTCCTGCCTTCAGGCGCTTTGGAAAATAGCTGGACTTCCTCTTCTTTGTGGCAACCCCTGAGATATTGGAACACTGCTATCATGTCCCCCCTCGTCCTTCTCTTCATTAAACTAGACGAGTTCTAGGCTGGACAGGTGCTCACTTACCCCCTCAGTTCAGAGGGGAATCTGTTCCACAATGCAAACATGCCTATAGAAAAGGTTTGCTTCCCATGCTCCATCACATGACAACATTTAAGAGCCAAAGAAGCATGACAGTGATATAATATTGTTGTACAAGGATACCTGTGGATTTTTTTTTTTTGGGGGGGGTTATGTTAATAACTTATTTTAATGTTTTTCCCAAAATGAGCAAAACTTCATACCATTATATTTTATTGCTGAATTTTGGGGAGCCACAGTTATGGAGCTGGGGCCAGGTATGGCCCACATCTTTCTAGTATATCAACTCTATTTACTTTGTCCAAACTGTCTAGTGTCAAGATAGGACCTCCTGCTTGAGCAGGGAGCTGGACTTGAAGACCTCCAAGGTCCCTTCTATTCTATTCTATTCTATTCTATTCTATTCTATTCTATTCTATTCTATTCTATTCCATTCCATTCCATTCCATTCCATTCCATTCTATTCTATTCTATTCTATTCTATTCTATTCTATTCAATATATAGATATATGAATCAAGGGATTTTTCTATGTGAACTTGCTTCCCTATTCTTTCTGGGTCTTCTTTGTTGTGATCTGAATTTTTTTGCCCCTTGTCGTACAGTAAGTATGCACTGAGGAGCCAATCCAGTGATGCATTTTAATTATTTGTCCTTGCTATGTTCCTAATCTGGATTAAGTGCACTAACAGGAATTGACAACGAAGATACAGATAGTCCTCAACTGATTGCCATAAGTGAACCTGGCAATTATGGTCATAAGTCATGACGGTTGTAAAGCAGGTCATAGTAGATATACAACACATGGCCCACTAATAGCTAGAGCGCTTACAAGGAGGCAAGTCCAGAATATTTGAATTTTTGGGACATGGGAATATTTCGAGATGCTATTTGGCCTTTTAAAACCTTTTCAAAAGCAGCTGTTTGAAAACTCTATTTAACCACTCCCTGAGAGACCAAATTAAAAATTAAACTATAGCCCACAGATAGAGGAAAGTTTGCACAGAGACACAGAGGGAGAGAGATGGAGAGGAAAAAGAGGAGAAGGAGAAGAAGAAGGAGACAGGAGAAGGAGGAGGAGGAAGAAGAAAAACTTAGGGAGAGAGGAGATGAAGAAGAAGAAGAAGAAGAAGAAGAAGAAGAAGAAGAAGAAGAAGAAGAGGAGGAGGAGGAGGAGGAGGAGGAGGAGGAGGAGGAGGAGAAGA
>NW_015400073.1:4426-6370 GCF_001527695.2 Protobothrops mucrosquamatus
ACTGTGTGTAACCTATGTGTAGTCCACTTCAACTCAATTAGAGCGAAGAAGCAAAAGAGATCAATCTCATCCATTCTAGAGCAGCTTCACCAGCCTCCAGATGTGTTAGGTGTCCTCCAGATCTATCAGATAACAACTCTTATGAGAGCTGAGTATTTTGGGACAAATCTGGGGGGCACCCGTTCGGGGAAAGATGTCATAGATTTTCAGAAAAGGAACAAAGAGGAAAAATAAAGACTAAACCAGTTGCAGTGGCATTGAGAGAAAAGAGAAAAGGAGAAAAGATGTGGGGATGGGGTCAAGAGAGCCCTTGCAGAGGAGGTTTATTATTGGAAAAAAAAAAAGAAAAGCTTAGCCATAAGCCGAACTCGGCTTAGCAAAGTAAACAGCCCCAGGGGAGAAAAATGCAGCAAGGTTTACACCTGTCCAGGGAGGAGAGAGACTTGCTTTTGATGAGGTCATTGTTAGCTCCAAGAGCCAGGAGGCCACAGGAAGGAGGCCCCATTTCAGAAGCTTCAGAATGACTCATTCTAGTCTAAATATAAACACGGGTTGTGGTGAAAGTAAAGCTTTAGCAGTGCAGCATTCGCTCCTACACAAACACCTCCCCTGTCCCCCCATCCACGTTAACACATGGCCATGGAGGAGAAGAAAGGGGCACCCATCATAATGAGAGGAGGAATCATGGTGTTTTCAAAAAGGTTTCTTCTGTGTGCTTGTTTCATGCATTTCATGCATTCACACACACATATGACATTTGGATGGAGGGGACACCTAGCAGAAGCAGATTTACCCTGGGGCTAGCTGGGAGTAACTAAGTAGGATATTTGTCCCAAAGGTGCTTTTTTCAAAAGGCAACTGGATTATCTTTGTTTTTTCTTGAAGACTTGATTTTTTTCTCATCCAAGAATCTTGGATGACTGAGAATCTCCATAGATAAGAGGATATTTGTTTTGGTTTTGGTGTCAGGGTTGCCTCTTGGGGACTGCCTGGACTAGTCGCTGCTGTTTTCTTGGCAAGATTTTGAAAGTGGCTTGCCATTGTCTCCTTCCTAGGTCTGAGAGAGAGTGACTGGCGCAAGATCACCCAGCTGGCTTTGTGCTCAAGGTGGGACTAGAACTTCCATTTCTAGCCTGGTGTCTTAACCACTAGACCAAGCTGGCTCTCTAAGTAGATAATTCCACCATAATTAAAGCTATTAGCCTGGGGAAGGCAGGTGCAGAATAGGATTGCTGGCCTACTGGGACCTTATTAGGAAAAAGTGGAGAATCTGTGGTTTTAGGACTCGAGTGTCCACCCCCTCCTTTTTCCAACTCCATCTGCAAAATCTCCCTCTGATCACCCCTGCTGAAAACTGACCACCTAATTTCTTCTACATGGCACTCTCTCCTTGAAAGCAACCCGAACGTTGCAGGTAGCATAGGACTCAGGTACCTACTTGCTTTCTGCTGTGAGTAACGGCAGAGTAACATCTATGTTGCAGTGAACCCATAGGTTTCTGGACCTAGTTCAGGATGCTGAAGGTCTTTGAAGACCTTTATGGCTTAAGTCAGTGGTGGTGAACCTAGGGCATGGGTGCCAGAGGCGGCACTCGGAGCCCTCTCTGTGGGCACACGTGCCGTTGCCCCAGCCTTGCCTCCGCCCGCGACCCCCTCCTCACCAGCAGCCTCCCTGGAGGAGAGTCGCCCTGAGCATGGCCCACGCAGAGCAGTGCAGCCAAGGACATGGCAGTCAGGCAGCGTAGACAACATTCTGCCCTCACGCCCAACAAGCACAGTTGATGCTGCGGGGCGTGGGCAGAGACCGTGGCTGCCATGGGGCTGCTGGGCTGCCTGGGCGATCTGTGGTGGGCCCTGGAGGCGGTGAGTGGTCCTGCGGGTAGGCAGGGTGGGGCGGAGCGGGGGTGGGGCAGGGGTGGGGCAGGGGCAGGGGCAGGGGGAGGGG
>NW_015400074.1:0-1538 GCF_001527695.2 Protobothrops mucrosquamatus
AGCTCTCACCCTGCCAGATCCCACGATTGTCCACACTGCCCTTCTCCTGCAGGATCTTTGTGGTAGAAGGGGCTGATAGGGCAGAGGCTCAATAGAGTAGAAGGGCTGAACTGGACACCTAATTTCTGCCTGAAGAGCACAGATTACAGACCCTAAATAAATAATCTGTCCTTGCAGACTAGTGATTCGTTTACAGATAAGATAGTTTCCAAGTTTGAAAAGAGTACTGTGAAAGACAGTTGCAAAACAAGTGTTGCACTGAACTAAGCCAGACATTCTGAGATGAAAGGAATCTCAGACACACTTGCCCTGAATGTACCGCAGTTGTTTTTGATTTTTAGTTATATGATTCACACTGTTTCCTCCTCCATCCTCCTCCTTCTTAACTCACAGATTGTAACTCTTCCCAGCAAGCTCTGGGCAGTTTAAATGCAATGGAGGTCCAATCAGCAGGGGCTCAGCTACTTTCCTCTTCCACCCTCCTCCTTCTTAACTCACAGATTGTAAGATGCAACACTTAGTGATAGTCATAGAATACTAGCTAAGCAACAAAATAAATAATATTAGGATACTAAAAACAATATAAATTGTAAGATACAAGTAACAGAGTTATTACTAAGTAGTTTGACAGTGTTGTAGGAATTAGTTGTTAAGCAAAATGACGGCATGGGGGAAAAAACTGTCCTTACGTTTAGTTCTGATATGCAGTGTGCTATAGCACATTGGCCGCCAGGCCTGCAACCCCTTCAGACTGTCACTGGGTTAGACTCAGCCTTGGTTTTCCACCTCCTACCAATCCCTCATTGTGCTGCCCCACTCATGCACACACACTCACAATGGAAAGTTAAAGGTTATTATTGAAAAACCCCAAATAGTTTCAGCAGTAAATCATATGACAAGCAGGCTTGGCACAAGACAAACTCTCATCAAGATTCAGTCTAAGAAACACCAAAGTCCAAAGCCAGTCCTACATCCATAGACAGGGTTACAAATCAAGTGTCAAAGAACAGAAATACAAGGCAAGAAATTGGACTTATTGTTCCAGCAACACCCATTACTTTGGGCGGGATCCCTCAGCTCTGTCTCAGCCTGCCACCCATCTGATAGTCCTGGCTATGGTTGCCCTGTTAGGCTGGGGCCCTCCGCTCCCCAATCCACCTCTCTCTGCACCTACATCCCCCTTTTTCTCAAAATGTCAGGACCCAGGTCCTCCTCCTGCTCCTCCTCTTCTGAACTCACGTCTGGAGAGGGGTCTGAAGGAGGGTCCATTACACTCATCCTGGTTGTGTCCCTCTATGCTGCAGACAATGGTCCTAGAATGGCTCTGCCACCTCCACCTGAAATCTTTTTCCATGGGTCTGCACTGGTTGGCAAGGTGAAAATACAAGTCCTGGCTGCCTCCTGATTCTGGACACATCCCCTTTCTTTGCCATGCCATCCTAGTTCAGTCCTTTTAGCCTCCAATCTCCAGTCAGGTAGAAGGCCAGGAAGTAGCAGAGGTTGGAAGAAGGTAGAGTTTAGTGATGGTGAGCATTTTA
>NW_015400074.1:4949-6370 GCF_001527695.2 Protobothrops mucrosquamatus
GAAGGCTGAGTCAACCTTGAGCCACTCAGGATCAAACTGCTGGCAGTGGGCAGAGTCAACCTGCAATACTGTAATACTTAGTACACTGAGTAAATAAGTAAATTAACAACAAGCAAGAAGGTGATTCAAGGAGAGAACTGAGGGATCCTTGTCCTTGAGGCATGACCTGGCACTCAATTACCATAAAGGTGATCCTATGGAGGGATAATAATGGAATGACTCTAGGAATCAAATCAAACACGAGTCATTTTGAGTTCTGCTGTGTACCCAATGAGAAAAAGAAAACATCTGGAGCTCAGGAAGAAGGGCAGATGTGAGCTTCAAAAAAATTTCAAAAGACTCTGCTTTCAGACTGTGCTCAGAATGAGATACATCATGGCAATCAGTAATATAGTTGTAAGGAATAAAAAGGATAATAAAAATATCGGACCATAAAGCAAAACACAATAGCATAAAGCAGTGATGGCGAACCTTTTAGAGACCGAGTGCCCAAACTGCAACCCAAAACCCACTTATGCATCGTCGGGTGCCGGGTGGGTGTGGCCCATTGGCTTGGTGTGGCCCATTGGGAGGGTGTGGCCCATAGGGTGGGCGTGGCTGCAGTGGTAATGGCAGACTGGGTGGGACTAAAAAGTTCAATCAATCAATTACAACTTTGCAAGATCTTTTTTTTTCCCGCCAGAAGTTGAAATTGACTGATTGATTGAACCTTTTTTTTTTTGCACACGGCAGCGGAGGCCTAAACCAAAAAGGTTTTATAAAACCCAGTTGAAGGCCTAGGACTGGGGCAATGGTGCACGTGCCCACAGAGAGGGTTCTGAGTGCCGCCTCTGGCACCCGTGCCATAGGTTCGCCACCACTGGCATAAAGGATGCCTAGGTCCTATTCAAGCCATGTGGTCTCTATTAGGTTTGGGAGAGTTGGGTAATTTTCCCTGCTCAAACTTTAGCATGGATCATATTCACATGTGCTAATGGGTTAGGCAGTTGAGTGGTGACATTGTTTTTAGGTATTTCTAAATGACTATAACTCTCTACCTACATTTTGATGCTTGGATTAAGGACATATTTCAATTAATAACAGTTGTTGCAGAATCTATTGTAACAGCCCTCTTTATTAACACTATGGTTACATTTATTTTAGTTGCAAAAGACTGCAGAGCCCCAGAGGTGAAGCCTTCACGAAGACATTCCCTTATTTGTAAGCAAAGTTGAATGAGGGGTTTTTTTCCATGATAATGTCCTGATGCTGGGCTTGCAAGGGTATGTATGAGACATAATCCTGGACTACATAATATCCAGCACACATGAGATACAGCATCAAAATACATGTTGCTATTTGTTTCCCATCAACGAAGTATATAAAACGGGAAGAAAAAAGCATCAGCCAAAAGGGATATAACCATCTCCAGATCCACTAGT
>NW_015400075.1:0-1185 GCF_001527695.2 Protobothrops mucrosquamatus
ATGTTAAGTCCTGATTAACTTTAGTTCCCATTATATATTTTCAAAGGTTTGTATATGCACAGTGACATTTTTGTCTCCTAATACTGCTGAACATGTGGACAGAATTTAGTTAAAATTAAACTGTCTGATTACATTCTGTGAGTGAGTGAGTGAGTTGAGAATTAATTACATGCACAAGTCTTGCAGTCCCCTGAGATTTTGGACTGTATTTAAGGTGTGATTGCCAATGGTGTGAAGCATCAAGGGAGATGTCATAAAGGTTTGGTCCTGAGTCTGCTACTCTTCAACATCTTCATGACTTGGATGAAATGGCAAAAAAAAAAATGCTGATTAAATTTGCCAGGAAAAAAGAAAACTGGATGGAATCACTAATAATCTGGAAAATAGAAACAGTTTACAATCCTTGCAACATAATAGTTAGGAAATAGGGGGGGAGGAAACAATGAAATTTTATAGGGAGAAATGCAAAGTTCTCCATTTAAGGGAAAAAAGAGTAAAATACATTGTTATAAAATGGGGCTAGCTGGCTTAACAATAGTATGCATGAAAAGAATTTGTAAATATACAGTAACTACTTCACGAACATGAATCTCCAATATAATTTAATTGCTAAAAAAGCAAATGCAGTTTTATGCTGCAGCAGCATAAGGAGAGTTTCCAAATCAAGCTCCACTATGCCAGCAATGTTTAGTTGGGCAGATCCAACGAAGTGATGTATTCTGATTTGGGCAATAGATGAAAAAAAGATTCTGAACTGGCAGAGATATCACCAATAAGGATAATTAGGAACTGGAAACTAAGCCTACAAAAAATAATTGAAGAGACTGCTTATGTCTTGAGAAAATACAACCAAGAAGCTGGAAATAAGTTCCTAGAAAAACATCATGCAACAGAATATCAAGACCTGCTTTCTATCAACTTGAGCATAGGACTTAGAATTATGCATTTGAACTATATTCTAAGAGCAATCTACCTAACAGTAAAAGCAGTGTTGTGTCCTTTGTATTCCCCCCCCTTAATCCCCTATGCATATCCTGATCACCCATTAAGGGTGATTGCCCTTCACCATTGATCGCCCATTAAGGGTGATTGCCCTTCTCCATCTGCACACAGTTTCATGCCCGTTGCTGGTTGGCTAACTAGCAACAGGGTCTTGCCAGCCAATAGGAACTGTGTGATTACAAG
>NW_015400075.1:5304-6369 GCF_001527695.2 Protobothrops mucrosquamatus
CATGCCCGTTGCTGGTTGGCTAACTAGCAACAGGGTCTTGCCAGCCAATAGGAACTGTGTGATTACAAGCCAGGGGAATCCCATAAAAGAGGGCTCCCCTGGCCCAGAGAGCCAGTCCGGATTTACTTGATGCCTTGCCAATAAACCGAGAGCTGACTGTCACTCGACTCGTGTCTTACTGCCTGCGCGATCTAACAAGCAGTTCAACAATGGAACTGTGTAGCAAGAGAATGAGTTCCCTTTCCTTGTGGGTGTTCAAATAGAGACTGGACATCCATCACCTGGAGATGCTTTTGCTTAAGCCCTGTATTCAGTGGATGGCCTGAAAAATCCCCTTTCAGAGCTACGTTTTCCAAATCTTTCTTCCCAAGCTCATGGAAACTTTTGCAGCCCTAACCACCGAGTTCAGATGTTAGGAAGACAAAAAAGGGAGCAGATTATTTTGGGAGTGAGCCAGGAACAACTATTAATTGATAGTTGTTATAATACTACACTATGTCTGAAGAAAACATAGAGAAAGTATAAGGCTGTAACCAGATGCCCAAAAGTTCTTACCACAGATATGTGATAAATGCTTGGGCAGATAGTTATTTAAAGCCCACCAGACTTTGTGGCCAAGCAATTTTACACTGGATTTGAAACAGTTACTATGTCCCAGTCTACCTCTTCTAGCCTCTTAAACTATCCTTGATTAATGGAGAAATATGTTCTAGACCTCAAGTAAAGTGTGTGTGTGTGCATGTGTGAATCTTTTCCACAACTGATTGTCAGCTCCAGGTGACAAGAGACCTTATTATTAAAGCTCAAAAAAGTTTTGTCCCAGAGCATAAACCAAATCAGTATATTGTGAGGACCCACAACCTTTATTTCTTTTTTTATCTGTGGCGCTTGATGGCATATTCATTTTTATTAATTGCACAGGGCTTTCAGTGTGTCTTCTCCATCTGACTTCCCTTGTCAGGGGAAGATCTAATTGGATTTTTAATCCTTAGCCACTCATGCAATGCACTTCATAGAGCCCTGAGACGAAAACTGAAAAGTTCTTTCGACTGCCTCATTATGCCG
>NW_015400076.1:0-1282 GCF_001527695.2 Protobothrops mucrosquamatus
TAATAATAATAATAATAATAATAATAATAATAATAATAATAATAATAATAATAATAATAAAGTTGGAAGGGACCTTGGAGGTCATCTAGTCCAACCCCCTGCTCAGGCAGGAAACCCTGTACCATTTCAGACAAATGGCTGTCCAGTCTCTTCTTAAAAACTTCCAGTGTTGGAGCATTCACCGCTTCTGGAGGCAGGTTGTTCCACTGGTTAATTGTTCTAACTGTCAGGAAGTTTCTCCTTAGTTCTAGGTTGCTTCTCTCCTTGGTTAGTTTCCATCCGTTGCTTCTTGTCCTGTCTTCAGGCGCTTTGGAGAATAGCTTGACTCCCTCTTCTTTGGGGCAGCCCCTGAGATATTGGAAGACTGCTATCATGTCCCCCCTCGTCCTTCTCCTCATTAAACTAGACATACCCAATTCCAGCAACCATTCCTGGTATGTTTTTGCCTCCAACCCCCTAATCATCTTTGTTGCTCTTCTCTGCATTCTTTCTAGAGTCTCAACATCTACTCTGCTAATATGCTGCATATTTGAGCACAGAGCTGGAAGGGCTTCGGGACAGACCTCTGCTCTGCATAGCCACTACATCGAGAGCCCCTTGTTGTTAAAAACGGGGAATCCTTTGTTGTCAATTCAGAGGCAAGGATTCTGCTCCTCATGGGCACCGAGGGGTCTTCGGGAGCGGAGCAGAAAGACCAGGAACTATTTCAATTTTTCATTTTACGCAACGCATCCCCAGTGGTCCCCTCCCCCCCCAATGAAAAACACAATACGAAAGGGAGGAAAAACTCAGCAGAACCACAGACCGCTAGAATAGCAGATGAAATGCAGGAATCGCCCTAATGAGTTTGGCAGTCTCCGGCTTCGTGCCCAGGCAGCAACGAGGCACGGAAGGGAGCTC
Source organism: Protobothrops mucrosquamatus (assembly GCF_001527695.2). Taxonomy (NCBI): domain Eukaryota; kingdom Metazoa; phylum Chordata; class Lepidosauria; order Squamata; family Viperidae; genus Protobothrops; species Protobothrops mucrosquamatus. Next base: position 901 of record NW_015400076.1, read on the forward strand.
CAGAGAAATCCAAGAACTGCAGAACGTTAAGGAAGCCAAAACCAACGATTTTCAGCAAGCGATTCAGCTCGGAGGAAGTAAGAATGAAAAATATTTGCAAGCTAGTAGAATTCCCCATTTTTAATAATGTAGAAGAAGTAAAGCCTGCTCTTTTCAATCCAAGCAACTCAGATGACCTCCATTAATGGGCTACCTGGTTCACTCTCGGCTTGTCTCCATCTGTCCTTGGCTTTCGTCGTGGCTATCATGCTGTTTTTCTTTGACTGATGGAGAACTAGCTCTCCCTAGCCTTTCCACGGCCAAAATGGGGAGGACAGGGGCAGAGGGCTAGCCCAAGACTCTCAAACTACAGGCTTGGCTTAGAATGGAGAGAGCATTTCAG
>NW_015400076.1:3044-6369 GCF_001527695.2 Protobothrops mucrosquamatus
GCTCCAACACTGGAAGTTTTTAAGAAGAGACTGGACAGCCGTTTGTCTGAAATAGTGTAGGGTTTCCTGCCTGGGCAGGGGGTTGGACTCGATGACCTCCAAGGTCCCTTCCAACTTTATTATTATTATTATTATTATTATTATTATTATTATTATTATTATTATTATTATTATTATTATTATTATTATTATTATTATTATTATTATTATTATTATTATTATTATTATTATTATTATTATTATTATTACTTGACAGGCAGGCTGAGCTTTCATTCCACTGGAATGGAAGTCAGGAAAACAATAAGAAAAGTTGCAGCTCCAGGTGCGATAAATTCCCCGACCTGCAAAACTTTGCAGAACACATAACACATCTGGAGGAATTCCAGCTTTTTACAGTAACATTCACTCATGCTGGCATTTCATAATTACCCGTATTCTAACTCTGGCGGATTCCACTCCGGCTGGTTGCCCGGCGATAGACACCTGTGGAAATGGCAGGAGCAAAAGTTAAATTCTAATAATAGCAGAAGCAGGCAGAGTATCCTTGACAGAATATCAATGCATTGCAGAAGTCTCTTGGAATTCTAGTTTCTTACTCTCAAAATCACCCCAGGGTCACCCACAGGAGTAGAGGGTAAAGAAGAAGGGATGACAGACACATCCACAAAAGACTTAAGCCTACTGCATCTCAGTTTGGCACAGAAGCAAAAATTATCTGAATAGCTGGGCCTTGTTCGTGTGCCCTGCTTACACACACCTGAGAAGTTGTCGCCTTGAACGCTTCAAGTCTGCCCTAACATTTACAAACGTTATGGAAATTAAAAACAGGTTTTGAGGTTATATGGGTGTGCTCTTCGCAAATCTACAGGAAACAGGGTTTCTTAGGACTTAATATGTTCATCAGAGAGAGGAATTGTCTTGAGAGAAAAACCGTGCAACCAAAACCAACCACATTTATTACACTTTTTGATGGGCATGGCATTACTGATGCTCACAGAGTTATGGTGCACAGAATGACAAGGGGAACTGAAGCAAGGTCAAAATGAATGCAGTGAGTTGACCAAACCACACGCTGAAACACAATTTGGTTTCAAGAACCTTTTAAAACAGACGTGTCAAACACAAGGCCCGGGGGCCGGATGCGGCCCGCGAAAGTGATTTCATGTGGCCCGCGAAGCCATCCTGGAAACAGTGAGGGAACGGCCACCTCTGCCTTGGCCTTGGCCCTGGCTGGCCGGGAGCCAATGTACAATTTTGTGATGGCCATCTATGCTGAAATGCATTCAGTCTTAGCTCCACAAGGCCGTCTGGAAACAGCAAGGAACCAGCCCCTGCCGCGTCGGTCCTGCCCCCCAGGTGCATGCTGGGGAGGTGTCATCCTTTATGAGGAATGAAGAAATGCACCATCGCCTGGAAGTGGCCAGCAAATGGCCCTCGCCTCCTTCACATATCCGGCTTGATGGGCTCTGCCCTTTCTGCCAGAGACCCTCAGATCTGTCCCACTCCTGCCCAGGCCCCCACAGGCACCCTTGACGCGAATGATGTAGAGCTGGCCATGCCCACCCAGTAGGCCACACCCAATCCATCCATGTCCACCCAGTAGGCCACACCCACCCGGCCCCCCGAGGGCAACCGCAATGGTGATGCGGCCCTCAATGAAATTGAGTTTGACCCCCCTGTTTTAAAAGTATACTGCTGTGTCCTGCTAAAATGGTATGCATGATGCTCTTGACAACTTCTTTGAGTGTACAAAGATGACACCCAGAATAAGCATCTAGTGCTCAAGCCTTAATTTCAATAAGAAAATCTCTAAGGAAGCTTTTTCTGGAAAAGAGCTTTTCTTAGGAAAAGCATGCAATTTTACACATACAGTATACTGCCTCCTCCTCCTCCTCCAAATGCAAAACAAACACAAAGTATGAAAGTGATACCCTCCCAAGAGAAGTAGGCTAAATGCTTTTCCACAAAAGCTTTACAAAGTCCTAGGAGACAATCCCGACTTCATCAAAGTTGGCGCACGATCTCAGGGTTCAAGAGAAGCTCCGAGAATACCTACTTGATTGCTTTTTTCCGCTTGGTTGTTTCGATTAGAATCTGGAAAATGGATGTGGCAGCCTGTTTCTTCCATCACTTTTTTAATATTATTGCCTCCTTTGCCAATGACGTGAGAATGCTCAGTGTGAGATACGTCCATCTTCAGGGTGACTCGATTGCTCTGAAATTGAAATCAGAATATTCTTTATTTCACTCTCCCGGCAGACGATACGTTTCATCGTTATGAAACTGTTGACATTCAAGCCTTGGTTTCAAATCTAAACCCATTTTTTCTGGTGAGGTTTCATCTGGTCCATTTCAAATCTCCTTTCCCGAGTTAGCAAATGAAGGGTTTTTTTAAAACTAAAAATGGAAATGTTTTGCACAAACGAAAAGGAACATTCTTATCCGTGACCGTGCTCTCTATCTCAGCGGTCCCCAACTTTTCCATCTTGGTGGCCTGGCCCGGTGCGTGGGGTGGTGGTGTGAGTGGCAGGTTCACGTGCATGTTGCTCATGTGAATGGAGCTCATGTGCCCCAGTTTGAAGCAGGCCACAGCCAGGTAGAGGATCAGGACCCAGGGTTGGGGACCCCTGCTGTATCTCAAATGTGCAAGCAAAAATCTCTATGGTACAAAATCCATAGACAGTGTGTGCTTTTAAATAGATATGACTATATTTAATTCAAAACTAAGGTTGTTTTTTTTTTGTTTTTTTTTACAAAAAGCCTATCCTTAAAAATCCAGGCTAGAAATGGTTGGTTAGCATCAGAATCAGTCATAGTTTCATTCCCCCAGACCCATTCATTCAATGCAGATCCAGCATAGAAATTATGCAAAGGAGTTAAGAAAGTCATTTTCTATCCTAAAGGAAGTGTTTTTAAATGTTTTTGTGCTCCAGTCCTTACTCATCCGGGGCTGGCCCAAAAACTTTGTCACTTTCCAATAGCTCTATTAAGATAATGCACTTTTGAAAACAACAACAACTATTTTTAGGCGGGTTTACAAAAGTTATCTTTAAAGCGCTCCATGGCATAGGACCTGGCTACCTCCGAGACCGCCTTCTGCCACAGATTCCCTCCCATAGACCGGTGCGCTCCCACAGAGTGGGTCTCCTCAGGGTGCCGTCGGCCAAGCAATGTTGGCTGGCGACCCCCAGGGGGAGGGCCTTCTCTGTGGGTGCCCCTGCCCTCTGGAACGAACTACCCCCCGAGATCCGGATTATTCCGGATCTCCTTACTTTCCGCCGCGCCCTCAAGACATGGCTTTTCCAACAAGCGGGCCTGGCCTAGG
>NW_015400077.1:0-2030 GCF_001527695.2 Protobothrops mucrosquamatus
AAAAAAAACCCTTATAGGTGAACAAACTGTGAGTCCTTTCTGAAGCCCCAACGCTAAGCAATTATCTCCTTTTGACTCTGCAAAGAGACAAATGACTATAATTTACAAATAGATTTTATCTGAAAACAAGTGTGTCCGCCTGACACCTATTGATTTTCACCCCGTACTTCAGGGGCTGGCCTGCAATTAAATTGTCACATACTTAATACTCAAGGAAAGCCAGCAGATAGCAGATCATCTATGCTGGACTACAGAAAACCATTAGCCAGGATAGCTTTTCTTTCAAGCGAGTGGGGGAACAGAGATATCTGATAGGAAATTGCCTTGATAATGCCTTGGTAAGGCCACACTTGGAATCCTGCATCCAATTTTGGTCACTACGATATAAAACAGGTGCTAAGATTCTAGTAAAAGTGCAGAGAAGAACGACAAAGATGATTTTGGGGCTGGAAGCTAAAACATATAAAGAATAGTTGCAGGAACTGGGTATTGCACTTGCAATTGCACTGAGACTTATACACCACTTCACAGAGCTTTACAGCCCTCTCTAAGCAGTTTACAGAGTCAGCATTTTGCCCCCAACAATCTGGGTCCTCCTTTTACCAACCTCCAAAGGATGGACGGCTGAGTCAACCTTGAGCGGGTGAGAATTAAGCTGCCAAACTGCTGGCAGCCGGCAATCAGCAGAAGTAGCCTGCAGTACTGCATTTTAACCATGGCTCTTGTCTAGTTTAATGAAAAGAAGGACTATGGGTGACATGATAGCAGTGTTTTAATATTTGAGGGGCTGCCACAAAGAAGAGGGAGTCAAGCTATTCTCCAAAGCGCCTGAAGGCAGGACAAGAAGCAACAGATGGAAACTAATCAAGGAGAGAAGCGACCTAGAACTAAAAAGAAACTTTCTAACAGTGAGGACAATTAATCAGTGGAACAGCTTGCCTCTAGAAGTTGTGGGTGCTCCATCACTGGAGGTTTTTAAGAAGAGTTTGGACAATTATTCGTCTGGAATGGCATGGGTTCTCCTGCTTGAACAGGGGGTAATAATAATAATAATAATAATAATAATAATAATAATAATAATAATAATAATAATAATAATAATAATATAGTTGGAAGGGACCTTGGAGGTCATCGAGTCCAACCCCCTACTCCGGCAGGAAACCCTATACCATTTCAGACAAATGGCTGTCCAGTCTCTTCTTAAAAACTTCCAGTGTTGGAGCATTCACCACTTCTGGAGGCAGGTTGTTCCACTGGTTAATTGTTCTAACTGTCTAGAAGACCTCTCAGGTCCCTTCCAACTCTGTTATTCGGTTAAGTTGGGTATTTATAAGTCCAAAGACACCATGGCTCAAGGAATACCTCCATAGGCTGGAAGGATGGCACGTGTCTAGAAGCAGGAGGACCAGATCAGAAAGACGGGCCTTGTTAGCATAGCTTCTTTCAGGGACCAACCTGTTGAAAGACAGGAGCTGCACACCTTCTGGTACCAAAATCCCAAAAGGAGATTTTGGTGCCACTTCTGCCTACCATGATGAGTAGTAAAGCTCTGTGCAAGGAGAAGGAGGACAGCACCTGGTGAACGTGGTCTGGACCTGGATGTTCACTGGGATTGGGGCTCGTTAATGCTTGGACTCTCCAGGAAAACCCAGGGTTGTAGGCTTTACTGGGAAGTGGGTTGGGAAGGCAATCATTCTGGAAGAACCAACTTTGAAAGGGCAGCTAATGTAGGAGAAGAGCAGGTGGAGATAGGAAGGTGAAGTTAAACAAGTCAGCAGCCTGGAGTCATTACATTCCCACAAACGGTCCACACCCAACCCCTCTTGAATGCTGCTCACTCTTATCTAGTGCCAATTTAGTACTGAATTTAAATGAAATAAATACCTTTTCTAAATAAATAAACTTCAGCTGACTAGATTCTTATGTATAAGCTGGAGCAATAAATCTTCTTAACTGCAACTTAACCCATGATCCCGATTCTTTGTGTCTCACAGCTATACTTGACTAAGTAAACCTCACTCCCTCGTATG
>NW_015400077.1:6194-7202 GCF_001527695.2 Protobothrops mucrosquamatus
GAAAGAAAGAAAGAGAGAGAGAGAGAAAGAGAGAAAGAAAGAAAGAAAGAAAGAAAGAAAGAAAGAAAGAAAGAAAGAAAGAAAGAAAGAAAGAAAGAAAGAAAGAAAGAAAGAAAGAAAGAAAGAAAGAAAGAGAAAGCTAGCTACTGGCACCCCACAATGGAAGGCCCCAGGGCTTTTTTTCTCATAGACCGCCCAGAACGGAGTTCTGGCACCTTTTTTGGGTGGAACCTTGTAGGGTAGGCAAGGCGGGTTGTATAACATGTGTGAGTTCCGGCACCTTCTTTTAAAGAAAAAAAAGCACTGGAAGGCCCCCTCCGCTCTGCCCAACCTGATTCTTCAGCTTCAATAGCCAAATAAAAAGGCCTCGTGGACCACCAGCCTGATCAGACACGTCTGCAGGATCTCCCTCCCTTGGTACGAACGACAAAAGCAGCATCTCTGCTCCTTGTGCACACACTTGGGGATGGTGAGGCTAACACCAGAGCGTGGCTTTTGCCATTCTGCTTGCCTTTGCCCCAGGACCCTGCTGGGCCTGAGCCAACCCTTTGCTCTGCTTTGTTCCCTAGTGGAAACCTTGGGACTTTTTGTTGTTGTTGTTTGCGCATTTCTAGCCTTCCTGGTTGCAAAAGTGGCCGAGATCGACTGGCAAGAGAGAAATCGCCCTCTTGAAACTGCAAATTGCAAACGGCACAGGCAATATTTCCTTCTTGGCAAGCGAAAGCTGAACGAATCCTCCAAAATGGGATAAACGTTTCCTGGCTGCAGAAGAGTTTCTGGGTGCAAAAATCCCAAGCTTACAAAGACCCCCCCCCCACTTCCCCCTCCCCCTTCCATCCAATATGACATGTCTCTGGATGAGATGCATAAGTCACAAGGGAGCCTCTGTGAGCACGCCGGAGCCTGTGATCCACAAAGCAATCCAACCCCTTGGTCATAGAAAACACACCACCAGGAGATCAAGGGGGCAGAGCCAGATTCTCCCTCCCCCCCCACCCCGACCCCAGA
>NW_015400077.1:11241-12563 GCF_001527695.2 Protobothrops mucrosquamatus
CTCCTCCTCCTCTTCCTCCTCCTCCTCCTCCTCCTCCTCCTCCTCTTCTTCTTCTTTTCTTCTCCTTCTCCCTTTCACCTTCTTCTCCTCTCCCTTCCTCTCCTCCTACCTCTTTCCTTTTTCTTTCCCCCTTTTTCCTTCTCCCCTCCTCCTCCTCTTCCTCCTCCCCCTCCTCATTAAAGAGACAGGAAATTATCTGAGAATTGGGACTGATCCCAGCCTCCCATTAATGGGATTACCTTGGCCCATTCATCATGCTCAGCTGCTTCAGAGGCAACAGCTTCAGCAGAATCTTCTGTTGCTAAAAGCATGTTAAATATTTATTGTATGCCCACTCCAGTCAGGCAAGATGGCGGTCCAACAGCTGTTCATCCCCACACACACACTTGTCAAAGGCTAGCCGTCAGGCGGGTCCTTAAAGTCTTTTCTGGCAAGCCAAATGTAATACAACCGTGAGGTCCCCAGACCTTGAAGTAGATCCAAACTTTGCTCCCAAAAGAGTGGATTCTGGATCCACTAGAGAGCTTCCCTCTATGGTTCCCAGGTACAAGAGGTGCTAGAGATGCATTTTTCCTCTAATTCATATCTTTTCATATCTAAGTCATATCTATCTGGAAATTAAATCATATGGAGAAAAGGTTGCAAGAACTGGGTATGTCTTCTTGAATGAAAAGAAGGATTAGTGGGGACATAGCAGGGTTCCAATTTGAGGGGCTGCCACAAAGAAGATGGGGTTGACTTACTTTTCAAAGCACCTGAAGGCAGGACAAGAAGCCATGGATGGAAGCTCTTCACCTGGAATTCAGGAGACATTTCCTGACAGTAAGAACAATTAATCAGTGGAACGACTTGCCTCCAGGAGCTGTGGATGCTCCATCACAGGAGGTTTCCAAGAAAAGACTGGACAACCATTTGTTTGGAATGGTACAAGGTCTCCTGCTTGAAGAGGGAGTTGGACTAGAAGACCTCCAAGGTCCCTTCCAACTCTGTTATTCTGTTTTTCTTTGAGGACCCCCACCTCAGTCAACTAGCTTCTGCCACAGCATGAAAGGACCTGCTTAGCATGGCCGTAGATGCTATGATTGACATGGCCCAACTATGTAACATCTGGCATGGGCACACAGCTTTCATGACATCATGGTGTCACCCGCCCTCTCTGCCCCACAGACATTATTCCCATTCATAAGAGAAAAACAGAATTACAGAATCACAGAGTAAGAAGGGATCGCAGAGATCTTCCAGTCCAGGGGTAGGCAACCTTGGCTCTTTTATGACTCGTGGACTTCAACTCCCAGAATTCCTGAGCCAGCATGGCTCAGCTT
>NW_015400078.1:0-1875 GCF_001527695.2 Protobothrops mucrosquamatus
ACACTGATTTGCTGCCACATCCAATTTTTCTCATTAGAACTTGTTTTATTTGAACATGACTCAGTACTCCGTGTAAAATCTGAAGTTGTTAATCGTATTAGTATATGGAAACAAATTAATTATGCATGATATTGGAAGTGGGTTGTTAGTTCAAGGCTGGAAAGATCAAACAAACATAGCCATTACTTCAAACAGTATCTGATACGTATAACACCTCGTTTTAGGATCATTTATTGAATAATAATCTACGTGGAACTGCAAACACAAATGCTATTTTGTGTATCTTTTAAAGAAAATTCCACTGAATATTTTGTTATTATTTTTGAAAATATGGTAACAGTCATCCCAGAAAATAGACAAATTCAGAATTAATCTTTTGTTCACAATATAGAGAAAAATCCTGTCTGCTAAATTCTCTCCCTCTCAGCAGCTTTCACCAAATTTCATTCCATATGCAAGGACTGGTAGGGAGGTAGCATAAGGAAAGGAGAAACTGGCAAAACCTAACTGTGTTCTGGAATTCTGTATTATTCATGGAGGAGAAATTAGGCTTCAATTCAGAATCAAAATTTATGGCCAGAGCAACAAATTCATTAAATAGTTTCATCATCCTATACAAATCTGAAATACCCAAACTTTTCAGCATAAACTGGATCATATGATTGGTTCATGGCTACCACAAAGGAAAAACCTGCACTCCTAACATCTTTTACTGTCTAATAAATATAGAATGTGTCCATCGATTGGGACAAATTATTTAACCCCGATTACTTGAATAAATCACAACTGGCTCTGCTCACATCACCACAATTGTTGGGTTCCTACAAGAGGTTAAGCCCAAACTGAACAATCTGTGTATCTTAGCTTGAGATGAGAACCAAGTTGTAATATTATCACATGGGAATTTTTCTAATCCAATAAGCAGCAGCTACAGCCCATGAGACAGAAAAAATAGCCAAGGATGAGCAGAGATGCAATTTTTGGAACTAGGAACTATTCTGATCAGCTTGTTTTAGTCCAGTGTTTCTCAACCTTAGCAAAGTTAAGATAGGTGGACTTCAACTCCAGAATTCAGAATAACAGAGTTGGGAGGAACCTTGGAGGTCCTCTAGTCCCTTCCCCCCTGCTCAGACCCTATATAGCTTATACCATTCCAGACTAGTGACTGTCCAATCTCTTCTTAAAAGCCTCTGGTGATGGAGCACCCACAATTTCTGACGGTAAGCCATTCCACTGGTTAATTGTTCTCACTGTTAGGAAATTTCTCCTTAGTTCTGGGTTGCTTCTCTCCTTGATTAGTTCCATCGTTTCTTATGTTGCTTTCTGGTGCTTTGGAAAATAGGTGGACCCCCCTCTTTTTTCAGGCAATCTCTCATGAGGCCACCTCTGCCATGAGGCCACCTCTAGTCCTTTTTCCTAGACTAGTCATATCCAATGCTTGCAACAGTTCTTCATATGTTTTAGCCTCCAGTCCCTGATCATTCAATTTCCCAGCCAGCATAAAGTTTTGGGGAAAACAATGGGCAAATAATGAAACCAAAATGATATCTTTACCCCCACTACTGTGAGTTATGTACTTGCCTCAACTGTCATGGCCCAGGTGATATTTATGTGAGGATGACATCATGGTTGTTAGAGATTATGCTGATTATATATATTTATTAGTGTATATACAGTACAGGTGAAACTCGAAAAATTAGAATATCGTGCAAAAGTTCATTTATTTCAGTAATGCAACTTAAAAGGTGAACCTAATATATGAGATAGACTCATTACATGCAAAGCAAGATAGTTCAAGCCGTGATGTGTCATAACTGTGATGATTATGGCTTACAGCTCATAAAAACCCCAAATCCACAATCTCAGAAAATTAGA
>NW_015400078.1:4109-6336 GCF_001527695.2 Protobothrops mucrosquamatus
CTAATTTTCTGAGATTGTGGATTTGGGGTTTTCATGAGCTGTAAGCCATAATCATCACAGTTATGACACATCACGGCTTGAACTATCTTGCTTTGCATGTAATGAGTCTATCTCATATATTAGGTTCACCTTTTAAGTTGCATTACTGAAATAAATGAACTTTTGCACAATATTCTAATTTTTCGAGTTTCACCTGTATATCCAGTAAATGAAGCAACATATACTTTTAATACAGTGTTTCTCAACCTTGGCAACTTGAAGAGGTATGGACTTCAACTCCCAGAATTCCCCAGCCAGCACAGCTGCCTAGGGAATTCTGGGAATTGAAGTCCATACCTCTTCAAGTTGCCAACGTTGAGAAACACTGTTTTAATACTTACTTGAACCATGTCACATATTTGCATGCTGTCATATTCTGTGCTGTTGCTGAAGAATATATTAGGAGGAATCTGGCACCCACCTTTTCTTACAAATTTTCTGAACAAATGTTTGATTACCATAAACTAAAACGGCTCTCCTCTTACGACATAAGGTATACATGGCTTTTTGAACGAGCGAGGACGGCATTGTGGCAGAAATCAGTGACCAGAAGGCAAATTTTGACCACTTTTAATCTCTCCAAGAAAGGAGAGGTTGTGAAATTGCCAACAACTGCTCCTCCAACTTGTGGACTGCAGGACCCCAGGTTTTGGTGATTGGTTGTGTTGGAGCAACAGGAATCAAGGAGGTTCCATCAAGTTCACTAACACTAACATAGTTTCCATAGACAAAAAGTTCAGTTGAGCCTCTTTCTTAACCACTTTTGGAATTGCTTTTTAATTACTTATCAACTATTACTAACTTTCAGATTTGCAAGTTTTACAACATTCACTAGGTGAGTTTCCTTTAGTGCTTGAGAAATACATTTTAAGTGTAGGATTAAGGACTTTAAAAATGGAGGAAATAAACAGCCAAAGGGTGATTAGAATTTTGATTTCAGAAATGTATAAATGGATTAAGGATCCAGAGGGATTTAAAATAATTTTAAGAGGTTAAAAGATGTTACTGGGTAAGACTGAGACTGAGGGTGTAGATTTAAAAATGATAAGAATGATATGGAAAAAGATGTTATCCTGGATATACATATCCATATGAAATAGGCTGATATCTTAATATTTAAAAGAGATATTCAGATAACAAACCAGAAGTGTGATTTGGATACTTTTCTTATTTTGGATATAAAAAAGAGACTCATTAAAATTTCAAAGGATTTTCTGAGAAGAGATGAGGAGAAAATAAAAAAAAAATCAAAGGGAAGGAATATAAAGTTAATTGATTTGATCAAGATTAAAATATATGCATTGTACTTGTTTGCAATAACCCTTAGTGGATTTTTGCTAACCAGGACTGAATGATAAGGCTTTAAAGATTTAGAAAAAGAGATTTTTTGTTGATTTTCTGGTAACAGTTAATGGACTTTTGCTTATTAGAACTGAATGTTGAGGCTTTAAGAATTTGTTTATAGAAAAGAGTTGAGATATGGGAAGAAAATATATTTTCTTGTCTGAGTAGGTGATAAGTCCCTGAATTGATTATGTGATGTAATGTGAAGTCATTTCTTTATATATTTCTTTTCATTTTATTTACTAAATTCTTGTTTTTCCTTTTTTTCTTTTTCTTTTTTTATTTTATTTTCTGCATTTATTAACCTCCCTGTTTTCATTCTCTTTTATGTTTTAATTTGTATTAGTCTTTTTTCTTTGTAAATGTAAACTTTAATAAAAATAATTAAACAAGTCCCAGAACCTAAAAAAACACCTCTTTATAGTTTAAGGATTCATTCTATTTTTCATGACATTCCTTTCACACATTTCTATAACCTATTATGAAAATGCTTCCCAGATAGCCTTGAATGTGGAATAAAGTAAGATTTGTGATGGTTTATTAAGATACCACCAACATTTTTTTTAAATCACTTCTGACTGGAAAATTGATCTAATATGGCTGTTTTACAGGAATTATGCCTCTATATTACCTCAGTACAGTCACTGCTGGAACACTGCTCTGTTTTCTATTGGATTTTATTTCACAATTTAAATAAACACAAAATTGTAATTACAGAATAAGCTTATTGTATTTCATAGTTAATAATTTTCACATTGCTGTAATGGGGACTAAAGAGCTTTTATATTTCATAGTTAGCAATTTCCATACTGCTGTGCAATAGGGCTGAAGAACTCTTTTAAAA
>NW_015400078.1:11592-13059 GCF_001527695.2 Protobothrops mucrosquamatus
GCAGAAAGGGAGGTGTCAATGTGCACAGTGGCGCCAGCTGGCAGCACGCTGCCCATCTCTATACCCTTATCTATTCTAGCTTACCAGGGACTTAAAGGCAGAAAGATAGATAACTGATTACATGCCCCCTTTATCTCTACAGTAAAGGTCTTGGTTCAACAAGTGTTTGCCAAGCAGAACTGAGAACTGCCATTGGCAGGAGTGTAGTGAAAGAGAAATGGATGCGTATTTTAGAACTCCCCGATCGGTGGGGGGAAAAATGCAAATCAATAAATAACATTAGTAGACCCCCCCCCCCACCCCACCCCGCGTTGCATTTTCACTTGCATCCGATTACCGCCGGCTTGATATTCAGATTCTTCTCGATATCCCGGTGTCAATTATGTAAGCTGCCTTAGGGGCAAGGCAGAATGCGTTCTCCAACAAATACGATTTTGTGGAGACTCCACTTTCTGCTATAGGCAGTAAAGGAAACTTTGCTGCCACATTCCGCCGTCACCCGGCACCCAAGGAGGTCTCCTTCCGAGCCAGTCGCGTTTTCCTTGCACTGCGCTTCGCTCTAGTCTTCGGTTACTGAATCCCTCCGCGCAGCGGGAGCAAATTGGCACCAGCTCTCTTTAGACGCCTCAGCTGTTCTTAGGCCGTCAGTAAGGCTTCCTTTCCGTCTCTATGGTTGCTTTGCTTCCTTCCCCCCCCCCCTCCCATTTTCCACCGGCCTAAGCCTTTCCGGGCAAATCCATCTGGGTCTAGGAGTTGCTAAAGTTGTAGCTGGTGTTTGGAGGACTCCTCTCGGTCCCAACCAAGGAGCCGCAGTTGCACATTAGACCTTTACCAAATACAAATTCCCGCCTGGTTCTTTCGAAGGTGGAAGTTTCGGCTGCGTCCGATTGTGACACAAGCAAAGTTTAAGAAAGGGGTTTCGTGTTTTTTGTTTTTTTTAACGAAATCAAGAACTGGGGTGGAAGCTGCAGCTCGGTACGAAGTCGCTGTACAGAGAACTCAGAAGGATTTACTTCTGAATGCGGAGTCACTCTAAAACTTGGATGACATTCTCGGTGCAAATCTGGCCTCGAGCACAAGCTGGCTAGATTCGTTGGAGTCTGATAACTCGAGAAATAAGCGGCTGGATTCGGGGTGCTGTAGATAAAGTAATATTTCTTGTGCTCCCAACCTTCATCTTGAAAAGTTTGCTTTATTAGAAAAGTGCGCGATGCTTTTTTTTTTTTTTTTTAAAGCGCTAGGTCCTAATATACATCCAGTTCTTTCTTCCCCCTCCCTTCTCTGGATTTGTTCCCACCTCCCCCTCCCGTCGCAGACTCTACTTGTCCAGGTCGCTTTGATGAACCACAGTTTAAAGCTACTTCCCACAGGTCAAGGCAAATTACCCGCAATGCTATACTGTAATTATATAACAAATTTCTGTGGTACTAAGAGCAGGAGAATACCCATCAGGAGCTTTCGGGGAGG
>NW_015400078.1:16635-17961 GCF_001527695.2 Protobothrops mucrosquamatus
AGTGGTAGTAAAGATGAAAAAGTCCCACTGTAACTGGCAGTAGAAATAACAGGAGGAAGAGCCCCAACCAAGACAAAGGGTAGAGAAAAGAAATGTGAGTGGGAAGCAGAAATGTAATTTGAGTAAGCCCTCCCCAGATAAAAGAAGGCAGGGGGAAGGCACATTGTGTCTTGCACGATTCTGTTACTGTAAGATTAACCTAAAAATAGTTTCAGCCTTCACAATTTTGGTTTCCTATAGTGGTCTGCCTGGAAGGGCTGACACCTATAGATACTTGGTCCGTTTGCTTATCTAACTGATTCCCAAGTCCCTCGGGCGCCTAAATTTGCAAAAAAAAAATAAAAAAAATTGGAGCTGTCCGGATTATCAGCATTCCCACCAAGGCGAATCCTCTTTGTTGCCTCAACCCGACGAAACGGGACGCTTCCCAGTTCAGTCCCCGCACCTCTTTCAGAAGCAATGGAAGATATTTCGGGGGCCCTCCGGGATGTGAGCCAAATCGTCTGTCCCAACTACCCTGCGGGGGGGACCAGCCTAAGGGGTCCCGGAGCTCAGCAGCTGGGCTCCAGGTGGGGGACATTCTTCTCTGCGGTTGCTCTCCTCCCCACACTTGCTGGGGGGGGGACGCCGCCCCCGACAGAGTGGAGATTGGGTTTGGCAGGATGTGTGCCTGCGTGGTGGGTGGGGTGGGCTTCCAGGAGTATATAGATTATTCTCCCACGTTCCCGTCGGGGCTCTGCAAGCATCGTGGATTGCAGTCCTCATAATCAGTCTGGGTTTAGAGGGGCTTTCGGCCACCGGCTGGGAGAGATCGACCCGCGCTGGGGCCCATCGGGACATTTTTATCACGGGAAATCCCCCGTAAAGAGGGCCCTTTCCTTGGTCGCCAGTTTGTCAGGCTCGGCCGGACGTGCCAAACTACTCCCAGCTGGGGGACCGTCGAATCCCTTATTGTGCCATCGCCAGGGGAGGATGTGCAGTAGTAGTAGTCTAGCGCATCCCGAGGAGGCCCCGAGACAGGCGAAACGGAAAACGAGTTAGAAGCACACGGAAAACGTTGGGCAGCAGAAGCGGGGGGGGGAAGTGTCGCCCCAAACGAAATAGAAAGCTCCCTCCCCCTCCCCGCACAAGAGGAGGAGGAGGAGGAGGAGGAGATGGCCCAACGCTGGCATTCCCATTCTGCTCCCCAAGAGCTACGAAAAAGCGAGCGCGGGTCCCCAAAACTCGGGAGGACTTTCCCGCCTTTCATCATCTGCAAAAAGCGCTCTTGGCTAAAGCGGAGCCGCCCCGCGTTTTAGTGCCATTCGGAATCTGTGCGGCCCCCCC
>NW_015400079.1:0-1033 GCF_001527695.2 Protobothrops mucrosquamatus
AAGAGGTAGTGCCAGATTAGAAGATGTGGAGAGACCTGGTCCATAGTATCGCCAAGAGTTGGATCCAATTGAATGGATAACATCATCATCATCAAAGATGATGAGCAAGGGGTTGGACTAGAAGACCTCCAAGGTCCCTTCAAACTCTATTCTATTCTATTCTATTCTATTCTATTCTATTCTATTCTATTCTATTCTATTCTATTCTATTCTATTCTACTCCGTCCCGTCCTGTCCCGTCCCGTTCCATCCCATTCCACTCCACTGCACTCCACTCCGCTCCGCTCCACTCCACTCTACTCCACTCCACTCCACTCCACTCCACTCCACTCTACTCTACTCTACTCTACTCTACTCTATTCTTTTCTCCAATTCTATTATCTTCTATTCTACTCCCCATCTCTTCTAGATTAAAAGCAGATGTTCCTGGAAACCCAAAAACATTTTTTTTGCATGAAACGGGAAAAAATGAATCTCTGATTTTGTTTATTATTTATTTATTATTCCAATTTATATCCCGCCCTTCTCCCGAAGGACTCAGGGCGGCTCACAACATTATTAAAACAAAGAAAGACCCACACACCCCACCGAATAAAACCAAATTAAAACCAAAATTTTTTTGTTGTGATAATTAAAATTTCTAAAAAACCCAGTTTAAAAATCCTCCCTAGGCCAGGCCCGCTTGTTGGAAAAGCCATGTCTTGAGGGCGCGGCGGAAAGTAAGGAGATCCGGAATAATCCGGATCTCGGGGGGTAGTTCGTTCCAGAGGGCAGGGGCACCCACAGAGAAGGCCCTCCCCCTGGGGGTCGCCAGCAGACATTGCTTGGCCGACAGCACCCTGAGGAGACCCACTCTGTGGGAGCGTACCGGTCTATGGGAGGGAATCTGTGGCAGAAGGCGGTCTCGGAGGTAGCCAGGTCCTATGCCATGGAGCGCTTTAAAGGTGGTAACTAACACCTTAAAGCGCACCCGGAAGGCCACTGGCAACCAGTGCAGCTCGCGCAGCAGCGGCATTACATGGGAGTGACGAGT
>NW_015400079.1:5279-6368 GCF_001527695.2 Protobothrops mucrosquamatus
AACAACAACCTTGTGTGTAATTCCTTCCATTCATCAGATTATGGAAATCACGTTGCATGTCCCGAAGACATAACCTGATATTGAGATGAGATTTATTTTCCGACTGCACCGGGCTGACATTAACATACGTTCTGGGGGTAAATCGTTCCAGCGGGATTAGACATTAAGCAATTGTTGCCGACTGCCACACTGTACTTGGCAAGGCTCCACGGCTGCTGTTTGCAGGTTTCCAGGGATCTTGTTAGAAAAGTTGACAGGTTGTGTTTTTTTCTTTCCTTTCTTTAATAGAATAGAATAGAGCTGGAAGGGACCTTGGAGGTCTTCTAGTCCAGCCCCCTGCGATGGCTGATCAGAAGGGGCTGACCACTGCTCCCCTTTGGAAATGTCCAACCGTTTGTCCCATTCTCCATCCTTTTATGCTCTTCAGCATAAAACTATAGGGAGTAGCTGCAACAGTTCATTTAGTGATGGTTAGTGACAACATATATATATATGTTGTCAGCCTACACTTTGACAACGTTAGCAGTTGCTAAACGAAAGCTTAGTATTTTAATAAAACCTTTTTGTCCCGGAGATCAGTGTTTTAGTATACCTTTTTATAAATGAATATACCTGGGACTCAAATTTTTAGAATAATTGCATATATACAGTATGCTTCTTCTCTCCGCCATTCTTCATTGCTGCAAAAGATTTTGCTTTTATTTTTCCACATGTGGCTCATTAGCTAAATTCAAGTGGTGCTGAGTTGAATTGATCGGTTCTTATCAATATTGGGGTGAGTCATTCATCAGATGGTTGACTGTTGAAATCGGGTCAGCCAGTCAATAGGGGAGGTGCAACTTGCAAGGCCATTGGGACAGCTTTTGGGAGGGACGGAATGGGTAATTCTCTCTTCTTCTTCTTCTTCTTCTTCTTCTTCTTCTTCTTCTTCTTCTTCTTCTTCTTCTTCTTCTTCTTCTTCTTCTTCTTCTTCTTCTTCTTCTTCTTCTTCTTCTTCTTCTTCTTCTTCTTCTTCTTCTTCTTCTTCTTCTTCTTCTTCTTCTTCTTCTTCTTCTTCTCCTCCTCCTCCTCCTCCTCCTCCTCCTCCTC
>NW_015400080.1:0-6368 GCF_001527695.2 Protobothrops mucrosquamatus
TGGAAGTATAGTGACTTGAATGTGGAAGTCTTGGAAAACCACTGTCTGGTGAACATGTTTTTTACCAGCCAGAGCACTTCGTTATCAGGAGCTAGCTGCAAAAATTGGATGGCGCTTCATCTGATATGATAGAAAACCTCCTGGAGGTAGCAAACAGAGTACATGTGGCTCGATCCAAGACTGAGGCTAAAGGGACCAACAGCGAAGAAGAGTGCAGTGTTGCCCTTCAGGCCTAAGCTCTCTAGCAGGCCCATTTAATGGGGGAGGCAGTGGTCTTCTCAGGGCGAGGAGTTGGAGGGTCCCCTAAAGACAATTGACATGCTGAAAGTATCTTGGTAGGTCTTAAGCACAGTTGAAATCTCCTAACAAAATAAGGAGCGAATCTGCGTTATCTGTCTTCAGCCAACATAATCAAGTCAGCTAGAGTTTGTAATGCATTGTTTATTCAAGTTTTGGAGGAATATACATTGCAAATAGAATGAATGAGGAAAACTCTCGTGGAGAATAAAATGGTTTGCAACTGATAATTAATGTCTCTAAGTCCACATCACAGAATTTCTTTAGTGTGGTTACATTTTTACACCATCGGTTGTTGATATAAAAGCAGAGACGCCCTTCCTTTCTTTTTACCGGATGTTTCTGCAATTCTGTCCGCCCTCTGTATCTGAAATCCTGGGAAATGCAAGCTGCTATCATCAACTGACTCATTTAGCCAGGTTTCAGTAAAGAAGAGGGCGGCTGAGTAGTAAAAATCAGAGTTGCATGTGTTTAAAAGAAATATTTCATCCATCTTATTAGCAAAAGAGAGAGCTGCCACTTCCTTGATGACAATCTCCTCTGCATTTATAAAGATGGGGCGGGGGGGTATAGTCACAGAAAGCTGCCCATTAAAAAAACATTGCTTGATGCTTAACAGTTTGGCATGGAAATGAGTATTTTGTATTATATCAGCAGAAAGCATTGTAAAAGAAATCCACTTTCTATACAAAAAAGGAAACCTGTGCAGTTTTTAAATTTTTCTTTCAAAGCTCTTCTCACACTTCCTTTATTGATATGGTTTCTCCAGTGTATGGATCCTTCTATGCCAAGCAAGAGTGGAACTCATGGCAAAGCTCTTCCCACACTCCATGCATTGATATGGCTTCTCCCCTGTGTGGATTCTTTTGTGGGAGATAAAATCACAATTCCACCTAAAACCCTTTCCACATTCCACACATTTATATGGCATCTCTCCTATGTGGATCCTCTTGTGGGAATTAAGACTACTGCTATAAGTAAAGGTCTTTCCACACTCCATGCATTGATATGGCTTCTCTCCTGTGTGGATCCTCTTGTGGGAATTAAGATTACTGCTCTTAGTAAAGGTCTTTCCGCACTCCATGCATTTATAAGGTCTTTTTCCTTTGTGATTCCTATGATGGATTGTAAGAGAGTAATTACAAGAGAAGGACTTTCCACATTCCGGGCATTGATATGGCATCTCTCCAGTGTGGATCCACTTATGGGAACTGAGACTACTGCTACAGGTAAAGCTCTTTCCACATTCCATGCATTGATATGGCTTCTCTCCAGTGTGGATCCTTTTGTGGGAATTAAGATTACTGCTACGAGTAAAGGTCTTTCCACACTCCATGCATTTATAAGGTCTTTTTTCTTTGTGATTCTTATGATGGCTTGTAAGAGAGTAATTACAAGAGAAGGACTTTCCACATTCCATGCATTGATATGGCTTCTCTCCAGTGTGGACCCTCTTATGGGTATTGAGATGACTGTTACAAGTAAAGGTCTTTCCACATTCCAGGCACTGATATGGCTTTTCTCCAGTGTGGATCCTCTTATGGTAATTGAGACCACTGTGACCAGTAAAGGACTTTCCACATTCCATGCATTGATATGGCTTCTCTCCAGTGTGGACCCTCTTATGGGTATTGAGATGACTGTTACAAGTAAAGGTCTTTCCACATTCCAGGCACTGATATGGCTTTTCTCCAGTGTGGATCCTCTTATGGTAATTGAGACCACTGTGACCAGTAAAGGTCTTTCCACACTCCATGCATTTATAAAGTCTTTCTCCTTTGTGATTTCTTTCATGACTTCTAAAAGAGTAATCATTACAGGAGGTCTTTCCACACTCCCTGGAGTTATATGTTTTCTCTTCTAAATGTGTCTTTTTATGGGAAATAAGATGATCAGATTTATTAAAGCTCTTTCCACACTCCATGCATTTATATAGTTCTTCTCCCATATCAATGCTTGTATGGTAATGAAGCCAACTGACCCTCGGAAAGCCTTTTTTCATTCCACCTTGTGATTGCTTTCTTTCATCACTCTTTGGCTGTATCTGATCTAGAAACTTCCCTTTTCCCTGTTTTGAATGGATCATTTGGCATTCTTCCTTGCAATTCTTATTTTCTTGCCCATTAAAGCCTTGAAAAAGAAAAATGAAAACTGTAGCAAGAATAGGGGAACAATCAAACCTTTTCTTCCTGATCTAATCTTTGACCTGGGACTATTCCATGGTGCCACAAACTCCCTAAGTGCATTGGACACTGCTGGGTTAGCAACATATCCACCCAGTCCAGAACTTCAATGAAAGTCTCATCCCCACTTGTCTGCAGAGCAGAATGTTTCAAAGCCAAGGGGAATTCCTGGATGGCAATAGCTCCCCACCCTCAACTTAGGCTAATATTAAACTCTGTACACAAGTGGGCACATCTCTAGGAAGGGAACATCCCTCTCAGGGCTAAATCCAGTCCTGCTTATAGCAGCTCACACCCATCGGGGAACCAATGACAGGCTCAGGAGTGGATACTGAACCCCTGGTAGGCAGGACCTTTGCTCAAGAGAGGCCACACCATTCCTGCATACAGCCTGTCCCTCACATTCTGGCTAATATCTTCTATGGCATGGAAATGAATATTTTGTATTTTATGAGCAGAAAGCGGGTTTTTTTTAAAAAACAAACCAACAAACCATTTCCTTTATGTAAAAAGGAAGGCAAGGCAGTTTTCCAATTTTTCTTCCAATAAATTTCCTTCTTCCATAAAGTCAGTTTGGTCAAACGGTTAAGGCACCAGGCTAGAAACTGGGTGACTGGGAGTACTAGTTCTGCGTTAGGCATGAATGCTGGCTGGGTGACTTTGGGCCAGTCTCCCTCAGCTCAACCCAGGTCACAAGGTTCTTGTTGTGGGGAAAACAGCAGGAGGAAGGAATATTGGGGTTTGTTCGCTAGCTTTATTATTTACAAAAAATAAAGGCAGAGTATCAATGTTTTTATCAGAAATATCATCTAAACCCCCCCACACCCCATGACTTCTCTATGTTTCCGAGCACAGACAGGGATTCTTACCCAGAGAAGCCAGATTCCTGGAATTCTCCAGCATGACTTCTCCGTGGAGAGCTTTTTGGGCAGGGTCCAGCTGAGACCACTCCTCCATGGAGAAATACACAGCCACTTCCTCAAAAGACACAACATTCTGAAAAAGAAAAGAAATTTCCCTATTAACAGATAATCCCAAGAATAATTTGAGGTTTTTCTTCCATTAATTCTAGGAAAGAGATCCAGTGAACAAAATGGGCATCCTCTGCAGAATTCAGAGTGAGATCTCACCGCTTTTGACTGATGACATAACTGAAGCAGATTGGATCTAGTTGGCGGTATTTGGAATGCCTTTCAGCATAGCCA
Organism: Protobothrops mucrosquamatus; assembly: GCF_001527695.2. Classification (NCBI taxonomy): domain Eukaryota; kingdom Metazoa; phylum Chordata; class Lepidosauria; order Squamata; family Viperidae; genus Protobothrops; species Protobothrops mucrosquamatus. The sequence goes on from NW_015400080.1 coordinate 3,686, forward strand.
ACTAAAATAGTTTTCTTGGTCACTTGGTAGTTGGGTCTTAAATCCACTTAGTATCTATGGAGATTCTCAATCACCAGATCACAGTTGTCCCAAAGATGATTTCAAAAGGCAAAATAAGGATTTTTTTATAATGGTATGTGAGAATGACCCTGGGAGAAAGAAGGAACAGCCCCAATGCTCACAACTGTCTGGTCAGGAGGAGAAAGCATCTCACAAAGGATCCCCCCAGAAGAGAGAGGGTAGACTAAGCTGAGCATGAATGTTCAATGACCGGATGTCAAATTTATATTGCTTAGAAACAGCAATTTTATACATTGAACTCTAGAACAAAATGAAATCCATCCAAGATTCATGGACCTTTCCCGACGTTTCTCCTCTTTACCTGAAGTAGAGGTTCAGCCAATCCTTCAGCTCCACCACAAAGAGATGACTCTACAAATTCCACAGACAGCTTTCCACTCTCTGTGAGACAGAGAAAAATGGGGGAAGGAGATTTGTTAAAGAGAGAGATTGTAATGATGTGCAGCTAAAGAATCAGCTAAATGTTGAAATCTCACATCGCACAGAAAGACCTTCTGTTACCTGGTGTGATGTCCTGACTTTGACCTTTCTGGAAGTTCTCCTCAAATAGCAGCTCTTGAGAGGGTTTGGATGAAACTTTCCCCCCCCTTGGGATACTCAGTCGTAGCTTCCAAGGATTTCTGGACATGATGTGATAGGAGAAACAAAGGAAGAGCACAGAGATAGAAATGAATTATCATACTGCACCTTCAAATTAGTAGACACCAATGTCCATTGTTGAAACCCAAAACGGAATGGAAGAATTGCCCCAAATACATCCTCTGGAAGAATAGAACAACTAGCTTTAGGAGTTAATAATTCCAGAAAACTCTGACAGAAAGAAATTGACAATAATCCAGAAAACTGGAATGAATTGACAAATTCAGAGAGATCCTCTTTAGACCTGTTAAGACTATATTCTCACACCTGGAACTCTTCTTGCATCTTTTCCACATCCACGTTCAGCAAGAAGCCTTCGGCCAGGGCCACCGCCTGGGAACTGGTCTCCGCTCCACACTCGCGCACCCATTTCTCCATCTCTGGGGGAAGAAAAGCCAGGAACTGGTCCAGGAGCACCAGGTCCAGCATTTGGGCCTTTGTGTGTATTTCTGGCTGCAGCCACTGACAGCAAAGGCGGTGAAGCTGACTGCAAATATCTCGGGGTCCCCTCCCCTCCTGGAACTGCACGTTTCTGAAGTGACAGCATTGGACTTCTGAACTGTTGGCTTCATCTTCTTGGCTCCTCTGCCCAGGAGTTGCCCCATTCGTTTCACAGCTCCAAGACTGAGCAACTGCAGAGCTTTTTCCAGCTGGGCGTTGTCCCTCCATCTTCTCTCTGGTCTCTAATCCAGCTCCAAAACAGACGGATGGATCTGCACAGGTCTTCCTAATCACAAGAGGTCTGTCAAAATTTCCTAAGTCCATTTAGCCCTCTTCCCACAAAAGATACTTAAGACTCAAGAGCAATCAGGAAAGATTTCCGACTTATATGTCTGAAATGGAAAACAAAAGAAAATTCTAGAAATACAGGTTGACCAACAACTAAGCACACACAAAATCTGAAAGAAGAAATTCTTATCAACCCACCAATATCTGGGAAGAGGTGAAATCTTTGTAGGTAGTGACGTATCTCTGTGTGGAAAAAAATCTGTAGTAACCTTCTGGATCAACTTCTTTCAAGGACTAAACAATTTGGATACATAAATTTAAAATATGTTTTTGATTTCTTATTCCTACTCATTTATTCAAATAATTTTGATGGCTGCTTGCAGTGTGAAAAGCAACCTCTGTACAATCCAGATCATAAATGTCTCAGGTCACAAATAGCCATTGAGATGAGTGGCTTTCTAAATCGATTTAATAGGTAAATCAATATTTGAACTTCCCGTGTAACTTTAGCCAGCAGAACCTCATTAAACTCCTGGCCCAAACTGCTATGGCTACCTGAGAAATCACAATCAACAAACCACCATTCGACTTCCGGTTTGAATTCCGGCGCCGATGGCGGCTTTTTTCTTTGCCGCCCGCCCCGAGGACGCGTAAAAGCCGCAGGAGCAGCGCCAAACAGCTGCTCCGCGGCTTGGAATCCCCTTCCCCGGGCAAAGGGGAGGGGGGGGAGCCTCCCTGATAGGGGTAGAACTCCTGAGCTCTCACAGTTTTACAGCTGTGGGGGTGGAGGTGAGTTCCCCCGGAGTCAGGGACATCTCCGCGCTTCGGGCTGCCTCCGTTCCAGTGAACGAAGCCAGACACGGATTCAACCTCTGCTTATGGGAGATCGTGAGTAATCTTTGTGAGCGGACAGAGCGATCCAGGTGTTTGGGAGCTGCAAGGATTTGAGCCTTTAGCTCTGAATTTAATGACTTCTCCATTGATGTTTAAAGGTTAAGAAGAAAGGAAGAAAAAAAAAATGGCCGTGGAAGGGCGTTTTGCTCTTTAACAGAGACTTTCACTTTTTGAGGACTTTCAATTTTGTTTTCACTTTCTGCTGGACTATTATTGTATTAGATCTACTTGTATTGTTGGTGGGCAAGCTATTTGCTTCTGCTTTTTGTGGCAGTTTTAAGAAAATCTTATTGGACATTATATTATATAAATTAAATTAGAGAAGAGGGGAAGAGAAAGT
>NW_015400081.1:0-3047 GCF_001527695.2 Protobothrops mucrosquamatus
TCTGTCATTCTATGATTCGCTAAGGGTCTCTTGCTTAAGCAGGGGGTTGGACTAGATGACCTCTGAGGTCCCATTCAGCTCTATCATTCTGTGATTCTGTAAGGGTCTCCTGCTTGGGAAGGGGTTGGACTAGATGACCTCTGAGGTCCCTCCCAACATTCTATCATTCTGTAAAGGTCTCTTGCTCAAGCAGGGGGTTTGGCTAGATGACCTCCGGGCTCCCTTTCAACTCTGTCATTCTATGATTCGCTAAGGGTCTCCTGCTCGAACAGGGGGTTGGACTAGATGACCTCCGAGGTCCCTTTCAGCTCTATCATTCTGTGATTCTGTAAGGGTCTCCTCCTTGGGAAGGGGTTGGACTAGATGACCTCTGAGGTCCCTCCCAACATTCTATCATTCTGTAAAGGTCTCCTGCTCAAGCAGGGGGTTTGGCTAGATGACCTCCAGGGTCCCTTCCAACTGGCATGCTGAGATTCCCTAAGGATCTCCTACTCCAGCAGGGGGTTGGACTAGATGACCTCCGGGCTCCCTTTCAACTCTGTCATTCTATGATTCGCTAAGGGTCTCTTGCTTAAGCAGGGGGTTGGACTAGATGACCTCTGAGGTCCCATTCAGCTCTATCATTCTGTGATTCTGTAAGGGTCTCCTGTTTGGGCGGGGGTTGGACTAGATGACCTCCGGGGTCCCTTCCAACTCTGTCATTCTATGATTCTCTAAGGGTCTCCTGCTGTGGCACGGGGTTGAATTAGATGGCCTCTGAGGTCCCATTCAGCTCTATCATTCTGTGATTCTGTAAGGGTCTCCTGTTTGGGCGGGGGTTGGACTAGATGACCGCCGGGCTCCCTTCCAACTCTGTCATTCTATGATTCTCTAAGGGTCTCCTGCTGGGGCAGGGGGTTGGACTAGATGACCTCTGAGGTCCCTTCTATAACTCTGTCATTCTATGATTCTGTAAGGGTCTCCTGCTCGAGCAGGGGGTTGGACTAGATGACCGCCGGGCTCCCTTTCGACTCTGTCATTCTATGATTCTCTAAGGGTCTCCTGCTCAAGCTGGGGGGTTGGACTAGATGACCTCCGAGGTCCCTTTCAGCTCTATCATTCTGTGATTCTGTAAGGGTCTCCTGCTTGGGAAGGGGTTGGACTAGATGACCTCTGAGGTCCCTTCCAACTCTGTCATTCTACGATTCTCTGTCTCCTGCTGGGGCAGGGGGTTGGACTAGATGACCTCCGAGGTCCCTTCCAACTCTGTCATTCTACGATTCTCTGTCTCCTGCTGGGGCAGGAGGTTGGACTAGATGACCTCTGAGGTCCCTTCCATAACTCTGCCATTCTATGATTCTCTGAGGGTCTCCTGCTCCAACAGGGGGCTGGACTAGATGACCTCCGAGGTCCCTTCCAAGTCTGTGATTCTGTCATTCTGTAAGGCTCTCCTGCTGTGGCAGGGGGTTGGACTAGATGACCTCCGAGGTCCCTTTCAGCTCTATCATTCTGTGATTCTGTAAGGGTCTCCTGCTTGGGAAGGGGTTGGACTAGATGACCTCCGAGGTCCCTTCCAACTCCGTCATTCTACGATTCTCTGTCTCCTGCTGGGGCAGGGGGTTGGACTAGATGACCTCCGAGGTCCCTTCTGTAACTCTGCCATTCGATGATTCTCTGAGGGTCTCCTGCTCGAACGGGGGGGTTGGACTAGATGACCTCCGAGGTCCCAGTTGTTCAGTTAGTCACACCGTCGTTAAGCGAACCCAGTTTCCCCATTGACTCTGCTCATCCGAAGGTCACTAAAGGGGAATCACGTCACCCCCGTGGGACGCTGCGACCGTCATAAAGAGGAACTCCTGTTCGCCTTCCATCTTGTGCTCTAACCACTGGGCCGCACAGCCCCTGCCCCAAAAGCAGGGACCGTGTGGCTATCCTGGTTTGCTACAAGCCTTCATTGCTTTCCAAGAGAAGCGCCCGCCGGCCACGATGACTGCTCTGCCCGTCCCAGGGTAGGATAGTTAGTAAGCACTCTGTACATGCTCAGAGACCCCCTTCCCGATCCCTCCCACCCCCTCCAAGCAAGCAAAAGAGAGAGCTGCGTGCTTCGCCTCCCTCTCTCCAGTGAGCGAATGGAAAGCCCGGGACTACAACTCCCATCACACACCCCCCACAGACGGGGAGGGGGAAAGTCACAATTCTTCTCCTGGCGCGATGCCACCTCTGGCCAGCAGAGGGAGCACTTGTCTCGTAGTTCTCCAGGCTGAGAAGGGAGGGGGGGAACTGGGCCAGCCGACACTAAGGGAGACGCCTGTCAGTTTGGCCCCGTTTGATGACCTTCCGCGCCCTCGTTGTTAAGTGAATCACGGCCGGGTCATAACTTTATAACCCGGTCGTTAAGAGAAGCTGGCTTCCCCATTGTTTGTCAGACGGTCACGCAACAGGGGATTGCGTGAATCCCCCGTCCCCCAGACACCGTGACCGTCATAAGTACAAGCGTCCGAATGTTGATCGCGGGAATCCTGCGTCGGTCATAACTCTGAAACAAGGCCGTCAACCCCCCTGTGCGTGACTTTGAACGGTCGCGAAACGAAACCAAGACGGCCTAACCGATAAATGCCTTTCTTCCCTTGGGAGTTTCCGGAAGGGGCGCCTTTGAGGTCATCCATCCCACCCCACTTCGGGGCCAGAGTCCCTCCGAGTCTGGCGGAGGAGAAACTGGGCGGACCGAGTGCCGGTTTTGTTCTCAGGAGGGAAAAGGGGGAAATAGGGTTTCAAACTGCCGGGGCGCCTCCCCCCAGCGGGCACAACCTCGCATTCGTGTCCAGAGACGGTGACAGGGACCACCCCATCTCTGCATCCCCCTGCCTTGCCCCCCCCCCATTCCCAGAATCAGCTCTTTTGAACTGGCCAGCTTCCCTGAGTGCCAGGGAAGGGAACTCTGCGCATGCTCAGAGCTGCCATCTTCACTGCCCTGCTTGGTACATTGCCCCCCAAAGTCTCCCCCCCTTCCAGGCTTGGTACATCCCTCAAGTCTCCAACCCCCTTCCAGGCTTGGTACATTCCCCCCA
>NW_015400081.1:4696-6368 GCF_001527695.2 Protobothrops mucrosquamatus
CTTGGTACATCCCCCCCAAAGTCTCCCCCCCTTCCAGGCTTGGTACATCCCCCCCATTGCAAACCCTCCCACCAATTTTAACCGGGACCCCTTTTTACGACGGGTTTTCCATGCCAGCTCTTCCTTTGTGGGGGGGCGGGCTCCTTTGTGCCCCCTCTGGGTTTGGTGAGAGGTGGGGGGCTCTGATACATCCCCCCTCCCTCCAGTCCCCCCCCATGCATCCAGCCCCCCCTTTCCCTGGCAGGCCAGACCTATCCCCCCCCCAGCAGCTCTCATCCCCGGGGGGAGGTTGGTGGGCATTTGTGGGGCAAAACCAACCCCGCCTCCGTCAAAATTTCGGAGAGCAGCACCCGGCAGCTGTCTGTCACACGTTGCCCGTGGCAACTGGCTCTCGGGGAGGGGGGGTGAGTCTGGGGAGGGGCAAGGATTTCCCTCAAGGGGGGGGAGGCGGGCGTTGCTCCTTGCCGCAGCTGCCTTTGTTTACCCGCTGGCTGGGGAGAGACAAGCCACCTGGCAGCCGAGAGGGAGGACACTGGCGCCCAACGTGTCAAGCAGAGGCAGCCCTGCCTGGATACTGGGGAGGGGGCTGGGCCTGGGCCGGAGGAGGGGGCTGCCCCGCTTGCCCTGCCCTCCAAAATGGCAGAGGAGGGAGCAAAACTCGCAGAAACGCACACAGACACACATTCGCACACATTACGTAAACAAAGGGGTCCACCGAAGCCTCTAACGCCCTTGAAAGACCCCTTCCCAGCACATCCTGTGGGTGGGGGGACACTTCGGCTGCGCCCCTTTCTGCAGACACGGTCCCTCGGCCGCAGATCTCTCGTTTTTCCAAAAGGATCAACCCCACCGGATCCCCCGACCCGGAATCCTGGCCAGTTTGGCCCCCTCCCCAACAGAGAGGACCAGGCACTGCACAATTGCATGCGTGGAAGCCAAAGACCACCACCCCCTTTGGAGCTGGCAGGCCCTACTACAACTCTTAACGTCCCTCCAAGCGGGTGGAGCGGATGGTTCCACGCAAGCGGCGGTCGCACGAGGGCCACTTCTGCGGCCCGGTTCCGAATGGGCTGCAGCCCGATGTTGGGTCGCGGCGCGGGCGTTGTGGACCCTTATTCTACAGCCAAAGGGGCGAAGCTGGACCGGGGGGGGGGGAGAAGATGGCTAACACCCCCTAACATATAACCAGAAAGCTGCCACTGTCATATTGGGGGGGGGAGTTGGGCCAGGACCACCCTCTGATTCTGGCTGCTGCGGTTGAGAGGACGGGAAGGAGAAGGGACCCTCCTCTCCGCTGGACGGACGTTAACCGGGCAGCGACTGCGAGTCCTCGGCGGACACGGACAGAGTCCCGTTCAAGGACATCTGCGGGCGTCTTAATTGGGGCGTCTTTTCATACATGCTCCCCCTTTCTCAGGCCGAGTCGGGTGGGTGGCCCCCCTCCTCACACTGCAAGCCCCCTGCCCTTGGGGGGCTCCAAAGGGCGCCCCTCGGCTGCCGGGATCGGACGCCATGGCCCTTTGGCAGCATCAGTTCCCGGGGAAGACAGGCGATTCCGGGGCAGCCTCCGAGCCAGATTCTCTCCCCATTCCACCCCAACTCCGGGGTGCAATTTTGGGGTGCCGCCGATGGGAACCAGGCAAGGCCGCCCCGAGGGCAGATTCGGCCACGC
>NW_015400082.1:0-2262 GCF_001527695.2 Protobothrops mucrosquamatus
AACAGTTTGGTAGCCTCTTAGCCATGCCCTGCACTTTTTTTCCTGGCAACATTATGGAAGGATGGGTTGTCACCTGGTACATAGCTTTCAACCTCTTCCTAGGCCAGTGTTGCTCAACCTTGGCAACTTCAACTTGTGTGGACTTCAACTCCCAGAGTTCCGCAGCTAGCTTCTGGGAGTTGGAATTCTGGGAGTTGAAATCCACACAGCTGCAAGTTGCCAAGTTTGAGAAACACTGTTCTGGTTAATGACTTGAACATCTTTTTAATGGTCTCCTCTCCAAGTTACCTGGCTCTGGTTAAGCTTCTCAAGATCAGTTGAAAGACATGTCTTCTTAACAATAACAGAAACGGTACAGCCATTGTGTTTCTCATGGATGTTTTCACATTCTGTTAATGGGACATAACAGAATGACAAAATAGGAAGGGACCACGGAGGTCTTCTAGTCCAGCCCCCTGCACAAGCAGGAGCCCCTATAAACATTCTGGACAAATGGCTGTCCAAGTTCTTAAAAGTTTCCAGTGATGGAGCACCCACTCCCCAACTTCGGAAGGCAAGCTCTTCCATGGGTTAATTCAGTGATGGCGAACCTTTTAGAGACCGAGTGCCCAAAGTGCAACCCAAACCCCACTTATTTATCGCTGGGTGCCAGGTGGGCGTGGCCCACTGGGTCGGCGTGGCTGTGGTCATGGCAGATTGGGTGGGTGTGGCCAAGGTGGGCGTGATCACCTCGATGTTGCTCGTGGGGAGGGACGCCTGTGGGGGCTGGGCAGAGTTGGGGGAGATCCAGGGGGTCTCTGGCAGGTGGGGCGGTGGGTAGGAGGCTTGTCCTGCGGGGTGAGGCGAGGCGAGGCAGGGCGGGGGTACCATTGTCACAGGGCAAGGTGAGACTGGCCAGGGCGTCTGCTGCCTGACACCATCGGCCCCTGCACACACAGGCCAGCGAGCGCATGGGTGCTGGAATGCATCCGGCCATGTGGGACCTCAGCGATTTAGTGGGCAGCTGGTTGAAGAGGGACGGTTGCCATCTCTGGGGCATGGCGTGCGGGCCCACAGAGAGGGCTCTGAGTGCCACCTCTGGCACGCATGCCATAGGTTCACCACCACTGGGTTAATTGTTCTCACTAGCAATAAATTTCTCCTTAGTTCTAGGTTGCTTCTCTCCTTGATTAGTTTCCCTCCACCGTTTCTTGTTTTGCCTTCAGGTTCTTTGGAAAATAAGTTGACCTCCCTCTTCTCTGTAGTAGCCCCTCAAATATTAGAATACTGCTATCATGTCACCTCTAGTCTTCACTAGACTAGACATACCCAGTTCCTGCAACTATTCCTCTCAACTTCCCAGTCAAGGATTTCCTCATGGTCTTCCACCCAAATATGAATCAGATCTGGCCATGTTTGGAGAATTGGCCAAGAGTGGTTTAATCCTAGACAAATGAGAATGTCTCCACTGAGTCAAGCCAAGCCCCTGTTAATTTGTCAGGCACATCCAGGCTGTCTTCCATCTAGTACGTTCTTCCTTCTATCTCAGGGGTAGGCAACCTTGGCTTTTATGACTCATGGACTTCAACTCCCAGAATTCCTGAGCCAGCTGTGCTGAGGGGAAAGGGAGAGGTTGCCATGCTGGCTCAGGAATTCTGGGAGTTGAAGTCCACGAGTTATAAAAGAGCCAAGGTTGCCTACCCCTGTCCTATCCAATTTGATTCCCAGCCTTAAGAGTTTCCTAGTGGTCGCTCACCAGAATTGTAATTAGCTGTGATCCTGGGCAGCTTTTTAAAGACTACTGTACTCAAAGTCAGTGAATTATTACCTTTTCTCATAAAGACCAGAGGAGAAAGGTACAAATAGTCCCTGACGTACAGCCACAACGGGGATCAGAATTTCTGTTACTAAGCAAGGCAATTGTCCAATAATAATCCAACCCTTTTTTGCCACAACTGCTAAGCACATCACTGCAGTTGTTAAGTGAATCATGCAGTCGTTAAGCGGATCCAGCTTCACCTATTGACTCTGCTTGTTGGAAACTGGGGAAATCACAAATAGTGATCACGTGATTCCAAGACAACAATAATAATAAAGTTGGAAGGGACCTTGGAGGTCATCTAGTCCAACCCCCTGCTCAGGCAGGAAACCCTATACCATTTCAGACAAATGGCTGTCCAGTCTCTTCTTAAAGACTTCCAGTGTTGGAGCATTCACCGCTTCTGGAGGCAGGTTGTTCCACTGGTTAATTGTTCTAACTGTCAGGAAGTTTCTCCTTAGTTC
>NW_015400082.1:4504-6368 GCF_001527695.2 Protobothrops mucrosquamatus
ATCTTTTTAAAAACATACTGTGGTTAATTATGTGCCATCAAGCTGATATCAACTCTTAGCCACACAAATTGTTCTCCATGAATGCATAGTTTGTAGATGACTGCATTCCTGCAATTTGTTTAACCTGGCTGCTGAATTAATTCATTTTCTGAATTTGCAGAATATATAAATTGCATGGGGCAGATTTACATACCCCAAGGCTAATCACGTTTAAAACCATTTTAAGGTTAGCACATCACATGCAGATGTAACTGCTAAGGGCTGAACTCAGCTAAGGGTGTGTGTTTGTGTGAGTCCATCCCCCTCTAGAATTTGCTCAATTCAGTTTCAGGGTTGCTTTTACAGATAACAAAATCTTACAAAGTCAGAATTATTTTTATATTTGCTACCAATTAAAAAGACTATCAATTAGTTTCTTCTAAATAAATGTATGGGCATGAAACATCTCAGTTTCAAGCCTGCTTTGGTCTACTCGAGAAGAAGCCCAATTGTTTTGTAATAATTGGGTATTACTTCCAGGCAATGGGGTTAAAAAAACCTGCATCTTTAGCAGTATAGGCAGGGCCGGGAATATTTCCATTTTAGCCTTTCCCAAACCGGGGCCGTCCAAGCCTGGGCGATCACCATTCCCATCATTCCCAGCGACTGCAGGCTGGGAATGATGGGAAATGACTTCCCACGAATTTCAAATGGAACCTGCTCTAACCCAAACCTGCTTCTTAAATGAAAAAAGATCGGCAGGGACATTTGCCCACCTTTTTGCTATTCCCAACGTTACCTTCCTCTCCTCGGCCCACCCCCACCGCTAGCAAACGTTTTAACCCGCAAGGTTCGGATTCGGTTGCATTCTCACGTGCCATTTATTTATTTTTTTCATTCTTTTCAAAACAAAACGCGTGTTCCATTGCAGCGGGGTTTTGTTTTAATCGTTTTTTCCCCCTTTCCGATGCTTCTGCTTCGGTGGATGCACTTTTAAGCACAGACATTTCTTTAATATTAAACACACACACAGCATTATTATTTTTGTTGGATCCCAGCAACCAAAACCAGCCCGATCCTGCATCGGATCCTGCAACGCTTAAAGAGAGCGAGGAAAGCGGCTAGAGAGGAAAAGCGGCTAGAGAGGAAGAGGAGGAAGGTTTTGGCGGGTGGCTTCAAAAGGGGGAAGACATTTGCTGGGGCACTTTCCGGTCCGGGATTTGCCTGGTTGAAAAGTCGCGTTTGGTTGCTGGTGCGCGGCGGAAAACGGGCGGCGGCGGCGGCTTCAAAAGTGGCCGTCGTGGAGGAGAGCCTTAGAGAAGGGAGGAAAGGCTGAGGATCCTGGGTTCAAATGCCGCCTCTCTGCCGTTAAGGGAGGAATTGGCTGGCTCGAGCGGTTTTCCAGGTGGCCAACTTGGAGAGACGGAGGAGGTGAGCCAAGCCTAGCCTAGCTTGCAGCTGGTCTCTTCTTAAAGCAGGGGTCTTCCAACGTGGCCCTTTTATGACTGGTGGACTTCAACTCCCAGAATTCCTCAGCCAGCAACGCTGGCTGAGGAATTCTGGGAGTTGAAGTCCACCAGTCATAAAAGGGCCACGTTGGAAGACCCCTGCTTTAAAGCAATGTTTCTGAACCTTGGCCACTTTTAAGATGTTTGGACTTCAACTCCCAGAAGCCAACCAGGCTTGGCTGGGGAATTCTGGGAGTTGAAGTCCCACCCCTCTTAAAAGTTGCCGAGGTTCAGAAATACTGCTCTAGATTAGGGGGTCTTGAAACTTGGCAACTTTTTAAAGCAGTGGTTCTCAACCTTTTTAATGCCGCGACCCCAACCGGTCGTAAGTCGAGGACTAAACCGGTCGTAAATCGAGGACTAAACCGGTCATAAGT
>NW_015400083.1:0-1150 GCF_001527695.2 Protobothrops mucrosquamatus
TGGACCTTCTGAAAGGATCGATTGGGGAAAGTAATCAAGTTGATGATATCGTATGCTGCTGCCAGGTTTCCATTCTCATTGAAAGCTATTTCTTCCCCAGCACTATTGTTGAAATGGAGTTTTGTCAGAAATAAACGAAGCTAAAAGATAAGAGAGATAAGTGAGAAATTAATGCTAATAGTAGGCAATAGGATTTACAGTTCCATGCTGTGATTTACCAAATGGTGCTGAGCTTGATTTTTAATGAACTTCCAAACATTTGAGTTAATAATTTTTTTATGTTGAAAGGCATAATTCTACTTTGCAGGAATATGTTCATATTTTTTAAGTTTAAGTAATGAATACAGATTTTGTCAGATAGATTGCTCTTGCAAATTTTGCATTTCATGAGAGATAAAAATTATTGCTAAGAAATATAACAGAAAAACAGAATATTAGAATAACAGAATTGGAAAGGATCTTGGAGGTCTTCTACTCCAACCTCTTGCTCAAGCAGGAGACCTTAGATCAGGGATTGTCAACCTTGGCTCTTTTATGACTCGTGGACTTCAGCTCCCAAAATTCCTGAGCCAGCGTAGCTGGCTCAGGAATTCTGGGAGTTGAAGTCCACGAGTCATAAAAGAGCCAAGGTTGACTACCCCTGCCTTAGATCATTTCAGACAAATGCCTGTCCAATCTCTTAAAAACCTCCAGTGTCGGAGCACCCACAACTTCTGAAGGAAAGCCGTTCCACTGATCAATTATTCTAACTGTCAGGAAATTTCTCCTTAGTTTTAGTTGGTTTTCTCCTTGATTAATTTCCAACCATTGCTTTTTGTTCTGCTTTCATGTGCTTTGGAAAATGGCTTGACTCTTTGGGGCTGCCCATTATATCTAATGGATATCATAACAAAACATATTTATTGGAATCCTGTCCCAGAAAACATGATTAAGAAGTTCCTTTACGGCCTTTGCAGATTAAATCAGCTTATACCAAACGTATCTTAGAGAAAGGCAAGTATTCTCATTCTATCATAAACCTGCCTCCAACTTCATTCCATTATTATTATTTTGCAGAAATTCTTTCTTCTCTCTACTGTAGTGAATTTTTTTCTCTACTCAGCCACAAAATGCTGCAAAATAGGATTGAAGATTGGAAAGGTGTCTGGGG
>NW_015400083.1:5164-6368 GCF_001527695.2 Protobothrops mucrosquamatus
ATCAGTTCCCCAATATTGCAGCTGTTTTTGAGGGGTTCTCTCCACTTTTAACCACCACTCTTTCCTTTCTTGTGCATTTATGTGAGCCCAGATACCTACCTGTGGAATTTTGTAGGCGTTTAAGATGTTGGCCATCTGTATGGTGTTCTGGGAAGGGAGATCACCAATGACAGCCATGATGTTTTGCTCCTTTCCCCTCCTGTAATTGAGGGGACAACGGCCTTCAACAAAGAAAAGAGTCATAAGGCTCTCAGAGGCTTTCAGTGCTTGAAAACCATTGTCATAGACTTTGGAGACCAAGGTGATGTTGGGTAACAAGTTCTCATTCATGTTGATCTCCTGAATGGCAAAATTGAAGGCTAGGATATGCTGTAGGTTTTTAGGCAACGGCCTGCAAGAAGAGTTTCAGTTAGTTCTACAATTTTAGAATGTGACAAGGATTGGATTTAGATAGACTTCTTTGATGGTGTTTTTCTCTTTGCCTAAAATGATGTATTTGTCTGCTTTAATGAGTATTAGAGAAGTGAAGAATGCACCCATATTCTGAAGCATTGTTTTAAAAAGAATAAAACCTTCATTCTTAAATTTCAGTAGTTAAGATATTCCAGAGGTGAGGAAAGCATGGAATGAGGAGCTTAGGTGGAATGTCTGAATGTCACTTGAGGATCATGTGGTCATCTATGCATCATACTTTGAGAAGTTTAAAACAGGATTTTAATGCAATTAAAAGGATTATTTCTTATGTGTAGCACAGCAATGAAATTGGAGGGCAGAAACTGATGAATTGTGCCAACTGTTAAGACAATCCAAATACTCAAAATGTACTGTAACATTTGATCACACTCATATATTTAAAAACGACCCACCTTTCTATGCCTTAAAGTACTAAGGAGACATACTGCATGATAAATAGAAATCTCAAGCAACCATAATCTATTTAAAATAAAAGTCTTGGTATATAGAAGTGTTTGCAAATAAGGAATAAATGATAAAATCCTAATGACATCGTTATATATTATGAGAATCATAGATATATATTTATAAATTTTATTAAAATATCATGATTCTTTTTCTTTTTGCATACAAAATAAAAAAATAGAGGAACAATATTGTTAAAATTAAACTTAGGAGTTTTTTTTAATGATCAGATTAATTCTTGTGTAGCAACAGCCACATGAAAAACCAGGAATCTACAAGGCTACAT
>NW_015400084.1:0-1080 GCF_001527695.2 Protobothrops mucrosquamatus
TTAAGTAATTTTAAGCTCTGGGTTTAATGGGCTTAACTGCCCACAAAGTTTCTAGATCTCTTTGTGTCCGCTATTGTACCCACTTGCTTCCTGGATTTCTTTTGAAATCCTTTTGTTCCAGCTGAAACAAAAGAGAGTGGTGTGTAGCTAAGCTTGTGAAAGCTACACTGATAATCATCTTTTGATGTATTTGGGGGGGAAAAGAAACCAAAACAACCTCAAGTGGCACTTAAAGGTATTTAAAAGGGATGGTTTTTCTGGTTTGATACCATGAGATGCTGCCCCACTGCAGATATGGACTTTCCAGAGGTGTTTAGGACAAAGAAGCATAGCGTTGGAAGGGACCTTGGAGGTCTTCTAGTCCAACCCCCTGCTCAAGCAGGAGACCCTATATCATTCTGGACAAATTCATGTGCAATCTTTTTTTTTTTTTGAAAACCTCCAGTGATGGACAGGAGTAAAAAAAAAAATGAAATTAGCAACAATCCCCCTGTTCTTATATGGGTCACAAAGAGCCAATTGGACATAGCCGTGGAGGGCACTAGATTAGAAACCAAGAGACGAGTTCTGATTCTGCCTTGGACACAAAAGCCAGCTGGAATTTGCGTGGGAGGGGAGTGGCTGACATCAGCTGGCGAGGGTGCCCCCTTGCCCATCTTTTTACAGCTCTTTGGAATGTGGTAATTCTGTTGGTACAAGGTTGGTTTCTTGGCTGAAGTCCACCACCTCAATCAACTCATTTGATTGTCCCTGTTTCTATATATAGATGTAGACGCACGCTGTCTAAACAAGAATGTTCACTAGATGAGATCAAATGGGAAGCTAATGTCCTTGGTGACTTTTTTTGATTTTTTGATTTTCTTTTTGTCCAACAGGATGCAAACAATATGGGTTAAATATTGGTTGCCAGAAGCTACATTTAGTTACTAGTCAGCCTAACATCTCAACATCTGTAAACTACTACTACTACTACTACTACTACTACTACTACTACTACTACTACTACTACTACTACTACTACTTCTTCTTCTTCTTCTTCTTCTTCTTCTTCTTCTTCTTCTTCTCCTCCTCCTCCTCCTC
>NW_015400084.1:5213-6367 GCF_001527695.2 Protobothrops mucrosquamatus
TTATTATTATTATTATTATTATTATTATTATTATTATTATTATTATTATTATCTAAAATGCAATTCTAGGGATGGCTGGTAGCTCAAGGGTTAATCCTTGTTGGCTTTTTTAGTCTTCTGAAGTTTTGAACTATGATTGCCATTTTTTATTTTTTTTTACTTGCCAATGTTCACCTTGTTCCGAATTCTGTTCGGAACTGGCTTTTATGTGTTTACGTTACTTTATTACATTGCTGTCCAATGCCCAGTCAACTTAGGTGAGATGGGTGGTGTAAAAATTTAATAAATCCATAAAATAAGGGACACATTTGATGGCCGGACCGCTCCCTGTTCTGACCACAGGGAGATGGGGTGATTGAGAGAATAACTCTAGGACTGAGGCACTTCATTTGACTTGCTGCTTTCTTGGGTTTTTTTTTTCTGGCTGCTTTTTTTAGAAAGGGGGCTTCCCTGGAGACCCCCAAACCCCATTTTTTTCTGGCTGATGTTGACCTAATTCTGCATAGGAGAAGGAATGGCAGAATCCGGGGTGGAGTCAAACGAGGGATCAGCCTAGAATCCCCACATAGCCACCAGCGAGCTGAATCCAATCTCTCTCTTGAACACCGTTGACCCTTCTGTAACTCTGATTGTGAGTTAAGCTAAAGTGAAATCAGTGAAATCCTCCTAGAATTAAGGATTTCATTAGTTAAACCCTGCTAGCACTGAGGAGAAATTTCCTGACAGCGAGAACAATTAATCGGCGGAAGAGCTTGCCTCCGGAAATCGTGGGTGCTCCATTGCTGGAGGTTTTTAAAAAGAGAATAGCCACTTATCTGGCATGGTATAGGTCAGGATCTCCTGCTTGAGCAGGGGGTTAGACTAGAAGACCTCCAAGGTCCCTTCCACCTCTGTTGTTCTGTAAGTCTGTGCTTGAGCGTTTAGCAACAGACCAGTTTAACTGGTCCTTCCGCTGTGGATCTGGATCTTTCGCGCCTGACCATTTGTGTGTGTGTGTGTCGCTTTCAGGATGGACCTGCCGGCGTTGAGGTGGGTCATCCCTGCTACCCAAAAGGCTACGAAGAAATAGTACAGAGGGCATCCCTCTCTAGCAACCCCTGTACCAAGCCTCTCCCCCCAACCGCATCTTCGGGGAACGTAACTCTGGTGGGCAA
>NW_015400085.1:0-6367 GCF_001527695.2 Protobothrops mucrosquamatus
TGTCTAATTAGGGCTGCTTCAAGAGTTTTGCTGTATGAGGGGAAGTACAAGATCACACTCCTTCTGATTCAAATACCAACTGCATTCATAACTGAATTTCTCTTTCACACTGGTGATGAGGTTGTATCTTCCATTGCACAAACTCAACGAGAGGTATGGGGCAGATTCTGCATTAAGCATTATCTACTCCATTGCTTGAGGCAACTTCCTCAGTCTAATGGTAGAACAGATCATGAACTTCTTAATTATCCTCCACACCTCCTTCGTTCAGACAAAATAGTATTCTAATCCAGTCTGTAAATAAAAAATCCTTTATATACATTTGTGTTAAGAAACATCTGAGGATGATTTAAAGGAGATTCTAATTTTTGTTTGAAAGTACTAAATGCTATTTCCTTGTTAAGCCAATGGTATTTACATACCTGATGGACATCATTGTCACCAACCTGGTAGTAATAAAAAAAGTACCCATCCTATGTCTTGTTACAGATGTGCCCACGGTTATTCATCCCAATCATTAATACCTGGGCAGGGAGGAGGACCAAGAAGTATTTTACAGTATTTACAAGAATGTGTAGGAAAGACCTACAATTTCTTTCTGAAATATGCTAGTGGAAATTTGGCCAGGACTGTAATTATATGCAAATAAGTTATGTGGAAAATGTTTAGCAGCAAGCAGGCTTCATCTATTTGTCTCTGATCCATTTTCAAAAACCTAGACTAGTGGCAAAAAGATGGGGAATTTGTGGTCTTCTACATTTTATCACCTCTGTTAGCCAGGCTGGCATGAATTAACACTCGGGAGACATGTCTGCCACTCCTTCTGAAGGCTTTTTTCTCATTCTTCAGCCTGAAGCTTCAAACCATTTGTCATTCTGATTTTGTTTCTGTCCTCTAGAGGGCACTAGCTTCATAACTGTTGTTACAACTCACTAATGATATTATGCATTGGGAGGCGGAAATACTCGGTAATTATTTCTAAGCTTCTGGACTTAGTGGGCCATGTAACCTGTCTCTTATTTTTCTTTTATGGAAGTTGGATGAAATCACATGCCCAGGCATCTTACACAGCTGAGCAACATGATGTGACAGGGAAGGAATTCAGCTTCTATTTGCTGAAGCAGCATCTCAGAGCCACTGCTAAACCGGGCTAGTGGGAAACGGAAGCTATCCTCAACAATTCATTTGTTATGATTCATTTGACACATCCCTCTTTCACCAGCTATTCCTTAAACACTTTTTAAAATTAGTAATTATTTGTACATAATTCTTTCCCTTCAGTGTTACCATGAATTTGTCTGATGTGTGTTTTTTCTTTCGTTTTAGCTAGTGCGATTTGGTGAATTTCTAATACTTTCCAATATCACTACTAAGTTATTTTCCATTCATGAAATGCAAAAGCACAGTCCTCCCAGCATGTACTAAATTTTGGGCAGAAGTACAGATTCGTAGACATCCAATGGATCATTTAAAGGCCAAATTGTTTCAGCCTCAGAAAAAACGTAGACATTCTCTACTTAAGCTTTTGCACAGAGCCCTGATTATTTCATTGTGGCGTTGAATGACTTTGCTAACTTGTCCCTGAGAGTTCACCTGAAAAGCAGCATTTTGTGCTTGGACTTTTATTAGCTAGGTTTAAGAGCAACTTAACCATTTGCATGCTACTTAGCCACTATCTCTTTTAAAAAATGGCGGAGCAAGTTGCATTGGTTCTGCCCTAACAGGGACCCTTTCTCTCCAAATGGAGAGAATGTTGCAACAAAATGGAGAGAATGGTAAATTAACACTAAGATGCCAGGGGAGATAGTTATGAACTTAAAATGAGTCCCCTTTTCATTTAGTAAGGGGAGAAACTGTGCTAGATGTCCACCTGCTTCTAAGTCAGAGATGGACAACCTGAAATTTTTTGGGTGGTATGTGGCCTTGTAACCTCTAACATTCCCTAAAATCAGCAGCAAACGTCTTTATAATGGCAACATTTTTTTCTAAATTTACTTGCCAAACAAAATGTAAATACTAGCCTCTGATAGATTTAAAGTATTCATTTTATTTACCTTCCTAGCTCAACAGACCAGAATGAGAAGGGATGAAAAGTCATCTCAGTAGCCTTCAGTCATATTATGTCACTGTCAAGATCCTGTGGCCCTTGACACAGCTGCCAAAAATATCTTGAACATACTGGTTGCCCATGCCAGTTCTCAGCTAACTTTTCAGCTCAACATGCAACATCCTACCTTTAAATCATTGCTGAAAGGTTCTATCCAGGCTACCATTTCTACATGCTCAAAATATATTTGGGATTTTCTAAGCTACTGCAATTCGCACTTCTCTGCAGAACATTAAGAATGTTCCTCTTAATCATGTGTAGCTTGGGTTCTTCAATGGTGTTTTTCTGTTTTAAGTCTTTCCTGTTATTAATAGGCAGCTGGGTGATAAGACAGATTCATCGTTTATGCAATAACAGATCTTTTTAATCACATAGCAGGAATGAAGTCATTCAACTATAAGTGACAGAATAGCTGTAAAAGCACTTTTGTATCACAGTTCCCTGTACTTTTGCCTTGGAACCTAAGAAAGTGCTAGCATTCCAGGAAACTGGATACCTTAAAACTGCAAATGGCTGTTTTATTATTGTTCATGCAAGTTCATCCCACAGCTCCAGAAACCTAGAAAGCTACCTAATATTAAAGTTGAGCATAGGTTCCTTCAATTCAGCATTTTTTATTGTGTCATTTAGTCAGTTCTGACTCTTCAGTAGGCAATGGACCTCATTTTGTCAAGATAGTCTGCCCAGAATGGCAGTGGTTCCTCAGAGACCTCAGATGAGAGTTTTCTAGCTGTGCAGACTTCATTGTACATATTTAGTCATGTGAATGTTTAGGAATAAGAAATTAGAGTGAAATGGTCCATCCAGTCTTTCACAATCCGGTACATGCCATCTGTGTGACCAAACTTCCAGAATTCTCAGCAATTCTGGAAAGGCAGGTGTAGTTGGTAATAGCAATATATGCTTCTTCAGCATTGTTTCATGATCCTTTAACAAACATCCTTTACATTTTGTTGCAACAAAAACACATACAGAAAGAAAGCACCTCTAGTTCTTAGGATGTAGCTTGCAGTGCAGGGTGAGACTAACTGGATTTTCCAACAAGGTGATGTGAGGTGTGCAAACAATGTGTCACCTATTGAAGGCTGCAAGCAGAGATGGGTTAACAGAAAATCTTCTAGAACTGCACCAAGGATGTTCAAATATTTTGTTCCGATTTTACATTGCTATGAAGAGAAAATTCCAAAAAGAATAAAAAAGCAGGTTAATCTGTGCTGCCCACTAGCCTATTTAGTCTACAGGAAAAATGATGTATGCAAATTCAAGAAATGAAAATATAAATGAAAACCTCCACTATAGGTAAGAGAGTTAACATAACGGTAGTCAAAAGTGACTCTTTCCAGATGTATTGAAAGCTGGTTAA
Organism: Protobothrops mucrosquamatus; assembly: GCF_001527695.2. Classification (NCBI taxonomy): domain Eukaryota; kingdom Metazoa; phylum Chordata; class Lepidosauria; order Squamata; family Viperidae; genus Protobothrops; species Protobothrops mucrosquamatus. The sequence goes on from NW_015400085.1 coordinate 3,471, forward strand.
AAGAGAACACCAAATACATATATCTAAAATTTGAATAATGGATTATTTTTTTTTGCAGAATGGTACAACATTTGCTCAGCAAAGAATGGCATCTTCTTTGAAGTTTTGAGCTCTTCCTCTTTTTACATATTTTTTATTTAAGGATAGACAAACTTGTTCCTGTTAGATTCAGAAGCAAAAAAAGGGGGGGGAACCCACTCTCAAATATTCCCAATCCACTATTGAAACTTTCTCTCAGTTGCAACTGAGGCTTGGAACGGTAACAAGATCAGATCCCATCACCAGTCCTTTTATCCACAGCTGGTAGAAAATAAAGATCTCTTTCACAGGCCTCTCTGTCTGCAGCCTACTCTGCTCTTGTGGCTAGCATGTCAGATGGCAGGTTGGAGGATGGGGATCAAGGTTTCTCAACCTTGGTAACTTCAAGATGTTTGGACCTAGAATTCTCCACTGGCTTAAAGTTGGTAAGGTTGAGAAATACCGATATGGAGGCTTGTAAGAGAGATTGGGGGAGGGGGAGGGGAAAGAGAGAATTCACATTTTCTCTGACTTCTCATTTATTCTAAGCCAGAGAAAAACTGGCATGATATGATGTTTGTCTCATTACACTATGAGATACCAGAGTCCATCTGGATTTGTGTTTTAACTTGAAGTTATATAATGTCTGGATCACTATTAATTTCACTAATTAAATAATAATAATTTTACCCTATAAAAATAAATGACAGTCTTTTCTTTCAATAGCAATTAACTGATCATTTCAGAATTTGGGAAGGAATGTCAAGCAGAATAAAGTTTCTTTGAAGCTTGACAAGGAATTCCTAGCCATCTTGCTCAAATTGGTTGACACCTATAGAACGGTTACCTCTCTGCTCTTTTTTCTTCTGACCAACATCATGTGCCTTCTGGCCTTTTTTCACCTCACCCTTTACATAGCGGTCATGGTTTCAGTGGATCTAAGTCAGGAGCAAAATTACTAAATGGAATGTGCACTTGCAGACATAAAGCACAATCTGTGTTCTATTGCAACTCTTCTGGCACATGTGCTTTGTGTGTGTTACAACATAGGTCCCTACAAAGTGATAGTATTTATCGTGCAACAAATAGAAGATGTAGTGCTTTACAGTTCTCTCTAAGTAGTTTACAGAGTCAGCATGTTGCCCCCAGCAATCTGGGTCCTCATTTTGCCAACCTTGGAAGGGTGGAAGGTTGAGTCAACCTTGAGCCGGTCAGGATCAAATTCCTGGCGGTGGGCAGAATTAGCCTGCAATATTGCATTCTAACCACTGTGCCCCAGGGCTCCTTTGCCTCATAATCACAATATTTTGTAAAAAAAATGTCTTGCTCACATCTACTTTGTGCTTGCAACAATATAATAAACTTTTAAAAGCATGGATATGAAGAATGATTTGGCCCCCACATTTCTTAAGTTGCACAAGTGGACATAATTTGAAGGTGGAATCACAATACACAGAAATACATCATACATGTAGAGAGCATAGTCACTCCTGCTGTCTCATTTCCATTTATGTGTACACAACAGCAGTATAGTTATACACTTCCCAATTCCCACTTCATTCACCAGAGAAGGTTTAGCCTTTCTCCCAATGTGAACCTGCTATACTGTAGATAGTTGTTTCTCTACTGCCATTGGCAGATGGGGAAAAAAAAGTATCTGGAACAAGTTTGCAGAGAGGCAAGACTTCAGTTCCAACACACGCACACTAACGCACACACTAACACACTTCTTGCCATTCAGTTAATGATTATTCTCATATGTGGCCTACAAAAGTGAGTAGAACTCTATTGGCCACAATAAAAGCATTAAAGGCTGCATTTGGTCCATAAGTTGCCTGTATCTGTTTATTAGATTTATATCCTGCCTTTCTTCCAAGACCTCAAGGCAGCATGCACCGCATCCCTCCTCCAATTCTATCCCCTACTCCCAGCCTCCTGAAGTAGACTGGGCTGAGAAACTGAGACTGAACTAAAGTCACCCAGTGAACTTTCATGTTTGAAGGTAGATGGACCAAAGTCTCTCTGGTCCTAGTCCAACACCTTAACCACATACTGACACAGGACTGGGCCTGATCCACTTGCATATGGTCTCTACCTGGGAACCTTCCAAATGCATGGACTTCAATTCCAGATTTCTAAGCCAGATTTACCTTTGCAAAGAATTTTAGGATTTGTCATTAATACATTGGGAAGGGGCTTTGGTTGGGAAGAATGTGGTAAAGAAGTAAAAAAAAAAAAGGCATCTATAGTAGGAATGTTGAAAAGCAAGTGGGAAGTGCGCTGCTGCAAAAGCAACTTCAGTCAGAGATGCTACCAGGAGGGGACTTCTAGTCAGATGTGCCGGGCCCTGTAGGGCAGAATTCAGCCGGAGTGGCTGCTACATGTTTTAAAATGAAGTAAAACCAATAACTTATATCTATTTATGCAACTGCTCTTAGGCATTCATAAGTCTGCCATAAAGTAAACCGGCACCTAGCTTAATACTAATCTCATCTTCTGGCCTATTTTCTTCTGAATATTAGCTATTGCCTCCAATTTCACCCACATCCCAAGCACAGTTGCAAGTAGATGCTTGTTGACAATGTAGAGTTTATTGGTGGGGGGACTGTTAAAGGAGAGCAGTTCTCCAGCTGGAAGATTGTTTATTTAAATTGCAGACAAACCAAGATCTAGGTTTGTATTGGGCTGGAGAGGAGGAAAAGGAGGAGCACGAGGAAGGACGGGAAGCAATTGTGTCATAGGCCAAACCAGCAGGCACAGAGTAATTCTATTGATTTAACCAAGCAAGCAACTACCAGCAAGAGCTACCTTCTTGGTTACAGGCAAGCTCCTAAGAAAATGGCCACCCTACAGAGGTGACAAGCATTAGTGGGGCCTCT
>NW_015400086.1:0-1386 GCF_001527695.2 Protobothrops mucrosquamatus
ATATTATTGCATTCTTTGACCAAGTGACAAAATTAGTGGATCAGAGGAATGATGTGGATATAATTTACTTGGACTTCAGTAAGGCTTTTGATAAAGTAGATACTTTATTAAAGTACAAATATATTTTAGCCTTTCTCTGTAGAGTTACATCATATTACTCTTCTTTCTGTAATCCATCCTATCTAATTATCAAAACCATAAATCACAAATTAATTTATTTTTATGCAAGTAATGAATAAGAGGGTTCCAATCATCAGTACATGTAGATAATGTCCTTTCTCTAATCAAAGTTAATTTATCCACCTTAGCTATATCTGTCAAATTCACCAGTTATTCCTTCTTAGTGGATAGTATAGAATCTTTCCATCTTTGTGTGTACAGTAATCTCACTATTGAGATCTTGTACTGAACTAGTCTCCCATAGCTTTTTTTTCAATGGTTTATCCCTTAATACTAAAAGGAAAAGTTTTGAATGCAACCAAATATAGATCTTTTAGCCTTTCTGTTAATTATACCGTCTATATCAAAGTGTATATATAAGGGGCATCTTCTTATATGCTGACAGATTCTTTTCTCTCCCTTGGCATTATGTACAATATTGGCTACTGAGGAGGACAAATCAATAGCAGATAGCTTGCACATGTTTGCATCTCAACTACAACTTCTAGGATTGAGAAGTGATCAGCTACCTCTTTAAATGCCTTTCACTTTGCAATGCTATGGTGGCCCATCAACATCTGACATTTTATACAACCTCCAGTTATTCAATACTGTGTTGCCTGGGTCTCCCTCCTTATCTGCTCCTTCTTCTCCCATCTAAATTGATTTAACTATCTTTTAACCGTATTCTCTTTTCAGCCAATCATAAAAAGTTCCCCAGATTTCATAGTACTCTGACTCTGTCTTATCTTTAATCGTCATTATTAGTCTATTCATTTCTGCACATTCCAGTATTTTTCCAATCACCTCTCCCTCTGGTGGGGGGCTTTCAGTGCTTTCCAATTTTGTGCAAACACAATCCTGGCTGCCGTAATTATATGAATAATTAAATATGTTTTCTCTTTATTGTATTTCCCTGGTAGAATACCCAACAGGAATATTTCTGGTCTTAGTTCTATATATTGTTGTATCATCTTTTCTATCCATGTTCTAATTATATTCCAATAAGTTTTAGCTTCTACACACGCCCACCACATATGGTAGAAGGAACCTGGTATCTGATGACATTTCCAACATTTCATAGACCTGTCCTTAAACATTTTAGCTAATCTTTCTGGAGACATGTGCCATCTGTAAAACATTTTGTACATATTTTCTTTATACGCAGTCGCCATTGTCAATTTATAGTTTCTTTCCCATAGTTGCTGCCATCTATCTAATTCAATT
>NW_015400086.1:4950-6367 GCF_001527695.2 Protobothrops mucrosquamatus
TTAAATTGTTGAATAGATATGCTGCTATTTTGCAGTTCTTTGACAATGTTCTGCCAAATCCTGCCCTTCTTCTTTGCTGTTCATGAGATCAACCAGAGCCCAAGGCTCTTACCCAACATCTCCCTGGGCTACAACATCTATGAGAACTTCTTCAATGCAAGAATAACCTATGAGGCCATGATGGACTTCCTGTCTATAGGGCAGGAGAACGTCCCAAACTACAGATGTGGAAGGCAAAAGAAACTGCTGGCAGTTCTTGAAGAGACAGAATCTGAGCTCTTTGATCATATTTCTACTTTCTTGGGCATCTACAAAATTCCACAGGTATGAAGCTAGAATGAATTTAATTCCATGCTGTAATTACCTCCAAATAAATCTTGACACAGAGATTAGATATTAACATATCTCAAATACTTTTCTTTTTATAAAGTATATTTATATTTCTTTTGTCTCCCTGCTAGAATATGCATTAGAAACCATGTCTTGGCTTTGGGATCTCTCCTTTTCTGTCACTGAGGAGTGTTTCTTCAAAGAATCAAAACAGCATATTAAGAACCTGGGTCTCTTAATATAACATTTATTAAAGTCGGGCACAGATGAAGTGTTAAGGCACAGAAATGTTTGGAGAAAGGGAACAGGTAGAATGTAGCCAATTGCAAGAATGAGTGTTTGTTGAAAAAAAAAACCATGAGGACTGTATATAACAATGTACTTCTGCCACTGGGAAATGAAAGTGTGAGTTGAGTTTGTCACAAATAATATTAAAAATATATTAACAGAGTTAATATAAAAATATATTTAATTTAGTTATAAAAATATAAAAGGGACTGTAGAAATCTTCTAATCCAACCCCCTGCTCAGAACAGGGATTCTCAAACCACTCCAGACAAATGGCTATCAACTTTTCCTTGAAAATCTGGAGTGATGGAACTGCAGAAAACAGAGCAGCTCAACAACCCTCATACTTATGAAATTCAGTGTTTTTTTAAAAAGGTTTGGATCTGAGGCTCAAATTACAAAAGAAAGATATGAAGGAAAAGTGAATGGGTCAAGGAAGGTCACAGAAAAGCATGAAGAGCTTAAAGGTACTTCCAGACAACAGTTTTAACATGCTTCCTCTAGTCTGTAAGACAGCACAAAGAATGTCATGATGAGTTTATTCTCTTCCATGATGAATTGATGCTTGCCACAATGCCAGTTATCTTGGGTTTTTGGATTAAAAGTTATTAAATAGGTTTCTGCATTTCAGATGTCTGAGTCTAATCATGGATAACCAATAAAACAGTTTATTAGCAAATATTTGAAATCAATGATATGACAATGATATAATTGTCATGGTTCCGACAAATGAAACTCTTCAAAAGAACTTCAAGGCATTGTTTATCTTAAAGAATCTTTTATTCGAGAAACAAAGTAT
>NW_015400087.1:0-6367 GCF_001527695.2 Protobothrops mucrosquamatus
GCCATCACTGGCCTAAAAGGTTCAATCAATCAGTCAATTTCAACTTCTCGCGGGAATAAAGAGATCTTGCAAAGTTGGAATTAATTGATTGTACTTTTTAGTCCCACCCAGTCTGCCGTTACCACCACAGCCACGCCCACCCAGTGGGCCACGCCCCCAATGGGCCACACCCACCCAATGGGCCACGTCCACCCGGCACTCGACGATATATAAGTGGGTTTTGGGTTGCACTTTGGGCACTCGGTCTCTAAAAGGTTCGCCATCACTGATCCAGACCATTCCCAGCAAGGAAGGTCCGGAAAGGGGTCTGGGGTCCTTCACCCTGGGGAATGCTCTTACCTCTCTTTGACCTTGGGCGTGGCTCCTCCCTGTCCGGCAGCCTCTTCAGGATCGGAGCCCAGCCGTGGGTGGCCGGGCGCGGCCGCCTCTGTGACCGGGCTCCCCTCCTCTTCCTCGCTGCTGTCACTGACATCCGGGCTGGCAACAACATCGCCCCCCAATTCACTGGGGTTGCCGAGGGTCTCGCAGAAGGAGCCCTGGAGAGATCCCTCTCCTGGGGACCCATCCTCCTCCTCCTCTTCCTCCTCCTCCTCCTCTTCCTCCTCCTCGCTAGATGTGCTCTCATACCTGCCACGAGAGAGGGCGTCAGAGGAGGGCCAGGACCCTTGGCTACCTACCATGGCCCCCCATGTGATCCATCTTGTCCTCCCCCCCACAATCCCATCAAGAACCCCACAAGCAGGGCAAAGAGGTCAAAGCAAGATGCTAATGCTCGCACAAAGGTGGCTGCTCCTGAACAAGGAGGCTCCATTTAGTTCCCCGGGACCTGCTGTGGGCGGAGGTCTCTTCCTAAGCCTGGTTCTATTCAGTCCCACCCCTCAAGTGCCCCCCCACTCCCCTAGGAAGGGCCCAGCTGTGTATTTCAGATCAGGGTTCCGGCGTTTGGGGGTAGACTGCCTCTGTTGTGGAGGCTCGATCCCAAGGAGGTAGGGAGCTCCAGTGGATGAATTGGAGTTTCCAAGGATTTGGGAGCAAAATTGAGCAGACAGACCATCAGCCACACCCTCTCCCCCTCCCCCGATGGTGCATGGGGGGGGGGCTGCAGTGGGCCCACCCCTTGGCTTTTTCTCCCACTCCAGGAGAGGAACGGTTCGTACTCGCCATTCAGGAGGCCCACAAACTGGAGGGTCTTCTTCCCGCTGCCCCTCGGCTCTGCCTTGGCCGGGCTGTCCAGCCGCTTCATTATTGACTTCAGGGCACCTGCAGAGGAAAGGGAGGGGCAGAGGAGGAGGGGAGGAGAGGACCCTCATGATGGCGATGATGGTTATTTTGTTATTCTGAGATGCATACCCTGCCTTTACACATAGTCCTCGAATTACGACTGCCGTTGGGGCTGGGGTTGCCATCGTTAAGCAGTCGTAAAGCAGGTGGCTGCACTGCTAATGACACCAATCCTGAAAGTTCTCGGTTGTTGTCATAAACCAAGACGCAGGAGGGTCACTAAGTGGGCAGCCGAGGAAGTCCCAGGTTGGGGTGTCTGAGGACAGTGGGGGGGGGCACATCTAAATCGGGGGAGGGGGGCCTTGGGGGGTCCTGTCGGATCAGAAAGGCTGGGGAGTGAGGACGTGGGATGCATGCGTGTGACTGCAGGGAGGCAGGGAAAGGGTGGAAGGTGTGTGTGTGTGTATGTGTGCAAGTACAGGGAGGTATGGGGTGTGCGATCAAAAGGGGGGAGGGAAGGAGGGCACGCACAAGCAAAGAAAGACTGGGGATGGGTTTACTCCAGCAACTTGGGGTGACTTTTCCTGGGGGGAAACCAGCGGAGAAGGGTGCAAAAGGCCGTCCTGTGACCGCAGGGGTGCTGCAATTGGTCACAAGTGTGAGCCGGTTTCCGGGCACCCCAAATGACCGGCATGTAGGTCACTGTGTTCAGTAATGTTGCTACTTCATCATAACTCGGATTTCCCAGACGGTAACTTCCGACGGCACACAATGCTCCCGCCTCCTCTTTTCCCCACAACAACCCTGAGAGATAGGCTAGGCTGAGAGAGAGAGAGTGACTGGGCCAAAGTCACCCCATCTGTGGCTTTCATGCCTAAGGCGGGACTAGAACTCGCCGCCTCCTGGATTCTAGGCCAGCACCTGAACTACTATCGCAAACATGCCCAGGAAACCGAGGGCAGACAGCTGTGGTGTGTGGGCCCCTCTCCCCCAGGGAAGACGCCATTCCAATTGTGCCCCACACCCCACAAGTTTCTTCTGGAGGCGGTAAAGACCGGGGTGGGGAAGGGTGGGATTCTTGGAGACGAGAGACCCCCCAGGGACCCACCTTTTTCCTAAAGCTGGGAGAGACCCTTGCAGTGCTTCAGCCATCCTGGAAGTCTCTTTTCAAGGAGGAAAGGGGGAGGGGGCGCTCGTCCTCCCCCATCATCAAACACCCACACCCAGTGACTGCCTTTGCACAATGCACCGATTGGCCCCCTTTTAACTAGGTTCAAAATGGTGCCGTAGGACTCTTTGCACTCCCAGGCCCCATCGGCCCCTTTCAGCTCTGGGGTGTTGTGCAATTGGGGCCACATGGGGCCCACCCAAAGTGGTCCTTCCAAGGACAACGGGGACCCCTGCAAGGTTGGCTTCAGCTCGTCCTGCAGCTCCCACCGAGACTCCAGGCTTCAGGGGTTGGGGGTGAGCCAATAGGGCCAGATTGAGAACTTCCCCCCCCCAACACCTGGTCCCAGAAACCCCACCACACACACACACACACACACACACACACACACACACACACACACACACACATGTTCTTGTCCTCCCCCCTCCCTGTATGCTCTCCTGGAGCAAGCTGCGTGATGCCAAATTGCTGAACGGCACCTGGTGTCCTAAAGCACCGAGTGTCCAAGGCAGACCAGGCGCTGTTTGTATAATGCCAGAAGCTCTAGCCCACAGGGAAGAGAGGCCTACAGTGAGTAATCTGGCCCTTCTCCTGAGTCTGATGTATGTGTGTGTGCATGTGTGTGTTTGTGGTTTGGGGGCCTCTGTGGGGAGGAAAGCTTCTTCCCTACATTTTCAGAGTCTGCAAGACAGATTGGCAGCTACGTCGTGAACGTGCATCTTAAGAAACCCTCAACTGACGAAGGACACGGGTGGTGTCTCAGCTTGGCAGCCACCCTGAAGAAGCCCAGCCTTGCGTGCTGCACGTGACAGTGGCACTCACCAGCCCCTGAGACTCCCTCTGCCCCGTTTGGCTCCTGGCTGCCCTGGCTGCTCATCCCCAGGGGCAAAGGTGGGCCAGCATCCGGTTCTCCCTCTGTGGTCTGCAGTGCCAGCTGGATCAGCGTCCCTTCCTTGCCGCCTGTGGGAGGCCTGGCGTCTTCTGATCTGGAGTCCTCCCCGGCCGTGCCACAGGGAGGGCTCCCTGGCGTTGCTGCTGTGCACTCAAGGTGGCCTTTTTGGCCCGTGTGCTCCGTCCCCAGTGAGGTCAGTGGCGTTGTCTGTTGTGAGTCCTGGGTGGGCTTTGCTTCCGCACTTGATTCTCCTTGCAAGTTGCAACCGACTCCTACGTGGGACACTTGCAGAAAGCTCTGGACGCTGACCTCCACCGTTTCGACGTGGCTGCCCACAGCCTGGCACCGGGTGGGCGGCACGGCCTCCACGCAAATGTCCGCTGTCTCTGGACAGACCAAGGTCGCTTGGCTGACCAGGTTGCCTGGCCTGCGGGAGCAGACCTCCACCCGCAGCTCCTCCAGTTCCTCGGTGGCTTCCTTCAGGTGTCCCTCCAGCATGGCAATCACGGCCTGCTGGTGCTGGACCCTGTGCTGCACCAGCTGCATCTCCTCCTCTGCGGCCGATGACACCCCAAGGAAGGACTCCATCACCCACACCTCTGCGTCGCGGGTCTCTGTCTCGCACCCAACGGCCACCTCCTGGCACGGTCTTTGACTCTGGTAGTAGCAAACGAGTTCACTCATGTCCACCTCCTCCCCGACTCCGATGGACCTCTGGCCGGGCTGCTCTGCTCTTGATGGCCGGGCCCCTCCTCTGCTCTTCCCAGCCCTCTCTGGACCGGTCAGCCGCTCGGTCAGTTTTTTCAGCTCTGCGATCTTACTTGATCTTCCTTTGGTCGCCTCGCTCTCAGTCTGCACCTCCTGGATGCCCTGGGGCCCTCCTGTGTCCAGACAGGCAGCCCCATCTTTGAGGGCTTGTCTTGGGGGGAAGCAGAAGACCCCCGGCTGGCCTGCTTCAACCTCCACCTTCTCCCCCAAGCCAGCCACCAGCTGCTCCTTCTCCTGCTTCAGCTGGCAGATCTGCTCCTCCAGGAGAGGGATCACCTTCACCTGCTCCTCCAGCTCCTTCAGCTGTTTGAGGGCCGCGGCCATCTGCTCCCGGACGTGATGGAGGTGTGCGGGGCTCACTGCCGGAACCGGGGTGGTCCTTCCCGAGTTAGGGGGGCTTGTCTTCACGGGCTCAGCCTGGCTGTCCCCGGACAGAGAGGAAGCAGAATTGGGGGGACACGTGCTCTCTCTGGAAGGGCCGGTTGTCCTCTTGAACGGTGCGCCTGCCCCACCAGTCAGCAAACTCAGCTGTGCCTCCTCCAGCCTCCTGCTGGTCTCCAGCAAGGTCGTTTCCACCCGGCTGCCCCCTCTCCCCACTGAATCGGGAGAAGCTTGGGGGAGACGCTGGGCTGTGGGAGCAGGAGACGTCGGAAAGGAGCCATTTTTGCCTGCGAGGTCCTTGGTGTCGTAGGAAGCCGTTCGGGGCCGTGGGGAGAAGGCGGGTCTCCCGTCCTCACTGGTCGTGGACGAGAGAGACTCGGTGGAGGCCCAGCCCCCCATCTGGCTGTGGGGGGAGCCCTGGGCTGGCTTGGACCCCTTAGCTTTGCGATGCAGGGGCAACCTCCGGAGGGTCTGGCCTCTCTCGATGTCGTCCACGTACTTGAGGAAGTCTAGATCCAGCAGGAAGCCGTAGGGGGTTTCCACCGAGTAAGGCATCGTCTCCCTGCCCTGGTCCTGATCCGGGTACAAGACAGGGCGAGCCAGGCCTGGAAACCAAGCGGGGACAACATGAATGCTTGGGGGTAACCGTGTATCGTGTCTTGGGGCGGGAAGACCCCTTATAATAATAATAAAGATGGAAGGGACCTTGGAGGTCATCTGGTCCAACCCCCTGCTTAGGCAGGAAACCCTACACCATTCTGGACAAATGGCTGTCCAGTCTCTTCTTGAAAACTTTCAGTGTTGGCGCATTCACCGCTTCTGGAGGCAGGTAGTTCCACTGGTTAATTGTTCTCACTGTCAGGAAGTTTCTCCTTAGTTCTAGGTTGCTTCTCTCCTTGATTAGTTTCCATCCGTTGCTTCTTGTCCTCCCTTCAGGTGCTTTGGAGAATAGCTTGACTCCCTCTTCTTTGGGGCAGCCCCTGAGATACTGGAAATGACCTTCACCTCCTTCAAAAAGAGACAGCCATTTGTCTGAAATGGTATAGGGTCTCCTGCCTGAGCAGGGGGTTGGACTAGAAGACCTCCAAGGTCCCTTCCATTCTGTTATAGAAGAAAGGAAGGAAGGAAGGAAGGAAGGAAGGAAGGAAGGAAGGAAGGAGGGAGGGAGGGAGGAAGGAAGGGAGGAAGGAAGGAAGGAACCGGTACTTCAGTTCAAGGGGTGTCGTGTTGGACCGCAGGCCACATCCCCCCAGCTGGGGCTGCCCCCTGACCTCCTACGCCCCCCCTTGCTCCCGAGAGTCAGGCCACTGACCCCGCCCTTGCTCTCTTCCCCAGAAGCCTCTGCACGAGACGAGCACAAAGAGTACCTTACTCTCCGGAGTAAGAAGGGCACGGCCCTCGGCTGCTGCCCACCTGCCCACCTCCCTGGCAGAGCAGCTGGCAGGACAGGCCCTTCCAAGGACGGCTCCGCTCCATTATTGCCAGATTCCGAGTTTTTGGAGCAGCGGTTAATTTTTCATTTCTGAAACCTCCGTTTTCAACCCTGCACAGATCCTTGTTACCTGTAGAGCCGTGGTCAAGGTGCGGCACCCGGGCCATTCCTGCCTCCGGGGTCCCCCAAAGGCCAGCCGTCCCCAAGGGTGACGTCAACCTGGAGAAGGAGAAGGAGAGAGCTGAGAAGACATCCCTGCCCATCAAAGTCCCCCCCCCCCCCCCGTGCAGCTTTACTCTCTCACGGAGCAAATGCCTCGCTAGTCTCCCCCTCATGTGATCCCAGAGCTGGAGAAATTCAGGGGCTTCCTTCCTTCCTTCCTTCCTTCCTTCCTTCCTTCCTTCCTTTCCTTCCTTTCCTTCCTTCCTTCCTTCCTTCCTTCCCTCCCTTCCCTTCCCTTCCCTTTCCTCTCCTTTCTCTCTTCTTTCCTTCCTTCCTTCCT
>NW_015400088.1:0-1349 GCF_001527695.2 Protobothrops mucrosquamatus
GGGACATAGATTTTCTCCCCTCCCCCCATGTTAGTCCATCCTTTATATACATACATTTTTATGGTTGCGGTGCCACTCATCAATTTCTAGTTCTCACTAGAATTCATGTGAAAGAGTTTCGTTCACCAGAACTTTCAACTTTGATTGGGCCCTGTGGTAACAGGAGCCGCTAATTGGTGAGGGTATAAGAAAGGTTTAGTGATCTCAGCTTTCTTGCTGTTATACTGAGGTAACCTAGAAAGAGTGTCAGCTAAAAAATTCTTCCCTCCAGGGAGGTAGTGGATAGTGAAATTAAAATGGTGAAAATATTGAGACCATCTTACCTGCTTGGCTGAAAGTTTCCTAGGAGTTTTCATTGCTTCTAGATTCTTATGATCTGTCCATACTTGGAACGGTATTTTATTCCCATCAAGAAAATGTCTCCAAGTTAGCAACACCCACTGTACTGCGAAGACTTCCTTCTCCCAAGATGCCCACCTTTGCTCCATCTCTGAAAGGTTTCTGGAGGTGTAAGCGCACAGTTGTAACTGCCCCCCTTTGTTCCTCTGTAGCAATACAGCACCCACGGCCAAGTCACTAGCATCTGCTTGTATTATAAAAGGTTGCTCTGGGTCCGGTTGCTTCAACACTGGTTCCATAGAGAAAAGGGGTTTTAGTTTTTCAAATGCCACTTGGCACTCCCCTGTCCAATTGATAGGTTTGCTAGGTTTTGGTTTACCCCGCCCCCTTTAGTTTTTAATAAATTTGTAATAGGAAGAGCGATTTGTGCAAAAGAGGGAATAAACTGTCTGTAGAAGTTTGCAAACTGCAGAAAACTTTGAATTTGTTTTCGAGTTTTAGGAGGAGCCCAGTCTAATGCGGCTCTTACCTTTTCTGGGTCCATCTCTATTTCCTGGTATGAAATGCGATACCCTAAATAGTCAATGTGACTTTTGTGAAATTCACACTTTGATAATTTAGCATACAGTTTAGCGGAGCCCTGACTAGTTTAGTGTGTTCATCTTGGGATTCCGTATATATGAGGATATCATTTAGATAAACTAGGACTCCCTTATAGAGGTTCACATAAGACCTCGTTAAGACCCCTAACTTGTGGGGTTAAGACCCCTAACTTGTGGGGTTCCACAAGGGTCGTTCCACAAGGGTCGTTAAGACCCCTAACTTGTGGGGTTCCACAAGGGTCGGTCCTCTCTCCACTTCTGTTCAATATTTATGTGAAGCCGCTGGGGGAGATCATCCGTGGCTTCGGGGTGGATTTCCATCAGTACGCTGATGACACTCAGCTGTACATATCCACCCCGGGCCACCCCAACGATGCCCTTGACGTGATGGCCCGATGCCTGGAGGCC
>NW_015400088.1:5338-6366 GCF_001527695.2 Protobothrops mucrosquamatus
GTACAGTTGCAGACCTGCGCCTTTTTCGCCGAGCCCTGAAGGCTCATCTATTCCGTGCGGCCGGCCTGGCGTAGTTTGATTATGTTTTAGTAGGGGTTTTGTATGGGGTATTTTTAGAGCAGGCCTGTTATTTAATTTGATTTTAGACAGAAATTTGTGTATATTTATTGTGGTTTTTATTATCGCCTGTTCACCGCCCTGAGTCCCATAAGGGAGATAGGGCGGTATATAAATTCAATAAATAATAATAATAATAATAATAATAATAATAATAATAATAATAATAATAATAATAATAATAATAATAATAATAATAATAATAATAATAAAGGATTTATGTCTTCCCTTGTTTTTCTATAAGAATGCCTGCTTTCCATCTGGAAGCTATATGTGTAACAGAGTTCATGCTTCAGTTAAACATGGCTGCACTTTGGTTCATAGTTATATTTTAATACTAACTCTAGGCAGTTTTTATAAAGAATAAGCTTTACATAAATTGAATAATATTTTATTTATAAGCTATGTACTATTCTACGATAGTGTGCCCTATTCTAAAAATATAATTCCTCTCTATTCTTTCAGCCTACTACATCTCCTTTCCTAAAAATATCTTAGCTAAGTGCCTCCATATGCCTATTTATTTAGCAGAAATGGAAAATTACAACATGTACATTTCTTATGTACCTCACATTTCTCTTCCTCCAAGATTCAATATCAGAGACTCCTCTTAATGGTGGTTATTCTGGGAATCGGAGGATCACTGCAGGTTGGCTTCCAAGGATCGATGATCACCTATGCATCTGTGGTAAGCAGTTGTTGTACCCAACTCGGGTCCTAGCCTGGCGCCAAAGCCAATAAAGACCACCAGACACGAGGAATGGCATTTTCAGCTTCTTTTATTGGAGAACTCTGGCAAAGGGGTCTCAGCAGCTAAAGAAGTCAAGTCCTCGAACAATGAGCAAGCACGAATGCTATACAGTTGTGATTAAGGAAGTTAACACCCTAAGAATCACATACTGGTTCCTTGA
>NW_015400089.1:0-1524 GCF_001527695.2 Protobothrops mucrosquamatus
TAAGAATTAACCTTTCCTGTTATTGCTGGGATCGGTGAGGATTCCTATAATTATCAGTGGCTGTGGGAGAAACATGAAGAAGATCTGAATTAGTTGGTTTAGTTTGAAAAAAACTGTCATTACAAAGCATGTAATGTTTTACTTCAGCATCAGTCTCTCAAATGCTTGGACCAAGAATTTGCTTTAGAAACCACGATCAGATTGCTTTATCACAACACTTCCATGCTCTTCAGGCTTGCTTCTGATGTATGGGAAGTGTCCATGAAAACACCTGTTCAACCTCCCCCCTCCTCCAGTGAGCTCAGGCGGATTTGATGAATAGCTGAAATGCATCCAGTCAGTGTAATGAAGCCCATGCTGGCTTACCCATCCAATTCAGACATTCATCAGGACTGTTATATTCTGAGCATGCCGCTTGCTGAGAAGCACTCAGCAGGCAATAAAAGAGCATTGGCTCAGCCTCCAAGTCGTAGGGATCATTACCTTACTAAAAAAAGAGAGAGGGGGCTTATATTCTTTCTCCCCAGAATGCCCTACACATAGGATTTCATTCACAAATGTTTCAAGTGAGAAGCCATTCATTATCTTTGAAGCAAGTAATCTTTATGTTTAGTCTGGCATTTTGCATTTGTTTGGCACTTTGATCTTTTCTAGTAAATTAACATTGCACATTTTTCTTCTGGATTTAGAACCTCATGGAATCTCAGCAGCTATAGTTTCTTTATGGGACAGAAGGCATGGACCTCCAGATGTTGTTGAACATCAAATGTCAAGAGCCCCCAGCCTGCATAGTCAATAAGAAGTGATGCTGGGAGTTGACAGATCAATATCATTTGGAAAAACTACACATTTTTTGGGCAACAAAAAATTAGTTACCGGTTCTGCCAAAATGGTGTGAACTGGCTGAATCCCACCACTGCATCAGACAATCATTCATCTTGCTATTTCATGATAATTATGGATAGGGAAGAGCAGATGTATGACACGGGGTCCTCCCAAGGACATTGCTACTGTTAGATAGGCAAATGGAGGCCGGCCTTTGCTTTGCTCTGAAAGGTGCACCAATTGTGATCCTTCCTGGAAGATGATGCTCTGGGGACACTTACCCAAGTGATCCTTCTTTCCTCACTTAAATAGGCAATATGATTTACATAAGAATGCCTCTGAAGACTGCTCAGAAATTGTAGCTGTTATAGGATGCAGTAGCCTTCATTCTGGCAGATGATAGTCAGCAGTTTCACATAATGCTAGCATTAGTTTTTAATAGGTTTCCAAGAATAGTTCCAAGTGTTGGTGTCAGTCTAAAAAGCTGGAACAAAGATTGACAGATATGTCTGTGGTTAAAAGAAAGACCCCTCTTCCACCTACAACTCACTTTGTGCAGCGTATGGAGATGTGATAGAGAAGGACTACTTTTTTTTAGAATCGAATAAATTGAATGCGATCCTTTGGCACTATGATGGTCATAGCATGTTTCTGTACATTATTGGTATGTTAAGTGTTCTCAGAAAAGGAAAGGTATCT
>NW_015400089.1:4873-6366 GCF_001527695.2 Protobothrops mucrosquamatus
ACTAAGGGCTTTGTTCTTCAGATCCAAAGGAGAGCCAGCAGCAAAATGACTAGAATATAATGTGAAAGGAAAGGAATACTCCTGCAATAGTGTCAGTGGCAGTTGGCCAGCCAGATCTCATTAAAAGACAGCCTTGAATACCTCTGTTTATTTGCTTGTTAACTTGAACACAAAACTGGACAAACATATTGCTTCATTGGGCAAAAAGGAGAATGCTCCAATTTGGGGAAGGATTATCAGTAAAAGTGCCCTATCGTGTTTCCCCGATTTTTGCTCCAAAAGGTGCCTTAGGGCTTATTTTTCAGATAGGGCTTATATTCGGGGAAATACAGCAGTAAATGCGTCCGTCTGGCTGGTGTTCTTAAGGGGGGGCTTATTTTGGGGGTGGGGCTTATATTATGAGTGTCCTGAAAAATCATGCTAAGGCTTATTTTCCAGTTGGGTCTTATTTTGGGGGAGACGCGGTAATTAGATTTTTAACTTTTTGAGGCTTCAGCCATTTGTATGGCAATCAATAACAATTTATGAGCTGCATAAAAGGCATATTATAAATATATATTAAAAAATCCTTAGAAAAGAGGACTAAGAAGCATTTAGCCATATGATCTCCAGGAACCCCTTATTCTAGGTGATTATGATACTCTTGATTTATAAGATGGAGTACGAGAGCAAAATTAATTATTATGAAAGTTCTAATACCTATTTTATCATCAGGAAGTATGTATGCATGAGTGTCCTACAGATTATACTGAGCTGCGGTTTAGCATAATGGGCATGAGTTGGAATTACCTCAAATAAAATTTGAGCTCCCATATTTCTTCCTGCAATTGGGAACTAGCGTTCGAAAGCCTGAGTTTTCCATTCCCTTTGAAGTCACCCCTTGTTGCATCTGAACATGCGCTCTTGAATTATTGGTTAATTATGAATCAAACCAGTTTAAGCATAATGGAAGTTTTTAAACACTGAAAGTTTTTAAAAAGTGACTGGACAGCCATTTGCCTGAAATGGTATAGGGCTTCCTGCCTGAGCAGGGGGTTGGACTAGATGACTTCCAAGGTCCCTTCCAAAATTATTATTATTATTATTATTATTATTATTATTATTATTATTATTATTATTATTATTATTGTTGTTGTTGTTGTTGTTGTTGTTGTTGTTGTTGTTGTTGTTATTCCTTCATTTGAATTCAGTTTGCTTTAAAATTGATCATAATGGGAGGGAAGAATCTAATATAAATTAAGTGTCAGTGACAATCTGAATGTCAAGAAGCTTGACAGTAATAAATTTGGAAAATTCTCCTAACAATGCAGCTGAGAGAGGAGAGGGAGGGGAGGGGATGGGAGTGGTGGAAAGGAGAGGAGAGGAAAGGAGAGAAGAGGGGAAGGGAGGGGAGGGGATGAGAGGGGCGGGGCGGGGCGGGGCAGGGGGGAGAGGGGAGGAGAGGGGAGGGGAATAGAAGGGAGGGGAGGAGAGAGGAGAGAAGAGGGGAAGGG
>NW_015400090.1:0-6366 GCF_001527695.2 Protobothrops mucrosquamatus
TAATCTCTTCAAAGGCACACTCCATGGTTCACAGCCATTTCTAGCTTTGAGTTTTGAGATCTGAATGTAATACATTTTGAGCACGCCAAGTTGCAGAAGGCTCTAACAGAACTTAGCGTGCCAATAGAAGAGAATATATATAGCTCAGAGTTACACAATGGAGTTTCATTACTTAGTGTGCTTCAAAAATAAGCACTTTAATATATAAATATTGAGACTTTTGCATAATGTTACAAAAATGGAAGGAAAGGGAAGGGAAGGGGAGGGGAGGGGAGGGGAGGGCAGAGAGGAAGGAAGGTTATGAAATCCAGTATTATGAATTCTGACTTCCTTTCAACAGTTAATTACAATGTTATAATTTCTTCTCCCTCTCAGATGTTGTACAAGTCACTTCAGGCCCCCAATTGATTCATATTTTTTTAATCCTCAAAACTGTAAATGATATCATATTTTTTCTTCTTTCAGCAAAAAGTCCATGTAATGTTTCCAGTCATTCAAATAAACTTTTTTTCTCTGACAGGTCAGTTTTGCCATCTCAGCAAATTTTAACATTTTCATAATCCCATTCCTCCATTGTTCTTCATTGTTCTTCCATCATTGAGCATACAATAATCTTGCTACAGTTACCATTTAGAATAACAGAATAACAGAGACTTTTCTAATTCATTGTCCATAGGTCTCACCATCTCAGTAAACAGAATGTGGTTTCTTCACAATATTATCTTTACAATCCTTTGCATCGTTATATGAATCTGTATACAAAATTTCTTAGCTTGAGACAAGCCTTTATTGAATAGAAATACCAAGCATTTGGCAAAAGATAGGTTTATATCCTTCAGATCAAAAGAAATAATTTTTAAATCAGTGTGATTGGATTGCTGGGCTGTGATTTAATGCTGAAGACACTTTAAAAATATAAAAACCACAAGAGGACTGATTATGTACTGGCTTGTCCAGAAACAATTTGCCTATGAAATACCAAAATTTAGTATTAGTAACTCTCTTAAGTAACTATCAGTTTAAAATAAAACATAGTAAAATATAATTTAAATAAAACATATAATACAAGAAAATCAAATAAAGTGAAAATTGAAAGCACCATATAAACCAGGCTGCAGCTTATTCAAAATATAAAACAATATCAATTAAAAAGCCTAGGAAAACAGAAATGTTGCCAAAATGATACTAATATGAGCCCAAATCAAGTTTCTCTTGAGTGGGAATTCATAAATGTCTGTAAGCTAACTAGAGTTGCCTTTGGCAAGATGGGCAGCATACAAACTTGATGAATGAATGAATGAATGAATGAGTGAACGAACGAACGAACGAATGAACGAATTAATGAATGAATGAATAAGGTGCTATCACACAAAAAGAGGCCCACTTTATCTCCATTTTGGAGGTCTGGAAAAGGGCCTCTTTAGAAGGTTCTACAATCCAAATAGGCAGTGCTTTTTTTGTAAAAAAAAAAAAAAAAAAAAGGTGCCAGAACTCACACACGTTATACAACTTGCCTTGCCTACCCTACAAAGTTCCATCCAAAAAAGATGCCAGAACTCTGTTCTGGGCGTTCTATGACAAAAAAAAGCCCTGCAAATAGGTACTTACAGGGTGAGGACACTTCTTCAGGTAACTTGGTCCTGAAATTGTGGAGAGCTGAACACTTACACAGCCATTGGTCACAAGCTGCCTGACTCAGTTATGTTCTTAATTAAGTGGTGCACATGGCAAAGGCACATAACATCATATTTAAAAAAAAATTGAACCTCTAACCGATTAAAAATGGCTGTTTGATCATAATCAGCGCAAATCAACTGCCTGCTTTAAAAAGGAGAGACTTCAGGGTTGCTACGCCAAGAATTATAGCCTTTTCTCTGGGATGGCAGAAAGTTCAATAGTGCCCACACAAGCAGGGAGAAGTCATTCAGTTTAGACTTACAAGAAAATCAAATAAAATGAAAACTGAAACCACCCCATAAACAGGGCAGCAGCTCATTCAAAATATAAAACAGTATCAATTAAAAAGCTTAGGAAAACAGAAATGTTATATGTACATATTTTAAATTTAAAGCTTGCCATAATTTAATTTGAAGGGCAATATAATTCACAATAGTGGGAGATAGATGTATATCTCCTCGGAGGGATTGTAACGTCAGACCCTGCTTTGATAGCAAGACATAAGAAGGCCGGCAAGCTTCACTTACACCTTCTCCACATGCTCTGTGCTATTTTTAAAGCACAAATTTCAGCTGCAAAGGAGAATATAACAAGCTTCACTTAGACCACCTCCTGGTTTTGCTCTTACACTAGCATGTCAGGTTTTTGGATCCTCCCTAGAGAAAACTGTAGCTGGTGGTTTAGCCAATAAGTGTGCTAATCTATCCTTTGTGGGGAGGAGGAAAAAAGCAATAAAATGCATCAGTCTTGTGGTCTTGTGGAGAATCCAAATCAGAGATAATAAAGCCTCAAGGGGGGAAAATTGCTCCTAAGAATTACTATATAACACAGTTACTGAATTTTGCAATGCTAAAGGAAATCAGGTTCTTGGAATTAGCATCTAATTTCATTTTTCAAACATTCAAATCAGGAAAAATTCCTTTTATAATATAATCCATGTGGAGCTCCTTTTCCATCTGTCCTGTTTGCCATCGTTCACTCCCTAAAGATTAAAATGGATGATCTGAAACTTGTGCTGGCCACGAACAAGGAGTGTATATCGGAAGTGGTGACCCTTTGAGAACTGTATGCAACAAAATTTCATTTTGATGTATGCTGATTGGTGTACATTCAAAGTGACAATAAAGTTGGAGTGGAGCTGTGCACATATGTGCACATGCTGGCCTACTGCTCGTGCAAGTGGAGCTGTGCACAAGTGGAGCTGTGCACATATGTGCACATGCTGGCCTACTGCTCGTTCAAGTTGAGCTACGCACACACATGCACACTGGCCCACCGCTCGTGTGGCCTGGTTGCAAATAAGCCATGGCCCAGTAGTGGGCCATGACCTGGAGGTTGGGGGCCCCTGCCCCAGGGCGTACCCATATGTCTTATTTTTAAGTCAACATGTTATCCAATTCAAACACCCTAATTTCTTTCTGGAGGTTTTTAAGAAGAGATTGGACAACCATTTGTCTGAAATGGTATAGGGTCTCCTGATTGAGCAGGGGGGTAGACTAGAAGACTTCCAAGGTCCCTTCCAACTCTGTTATTCTGTTGTTCTCTTGTTGTTTTTTGTTTGGGTTAAATTCCATTTCAGGAAATGCAAAAATAAATAGTAAATAGATCACACAGACTGTTTGAGTAGGTATTATTTCTGACAGTGAAAGCATTTTTACGTACACCTTGTGTCTTACGTTCTGCAATTGCAAAGCAATCTGCAATTCTTGATCTAAATCCCTGTAGCTTTCTATTAACTTTAAAACACTTCTGTAAGTAAATAATTTATCTGGAAAGAGGGTGAGGGTTTTTTCCCCTTTTTTTTTCTTTACTTTAAATGATGAAGATGCCTTTAAAACCAGGCATTGCAAACTTCTAGCCAGCAGGTAAGACAAAGAAGGCTCTGGATTTGCTTGCTTGTTTCTAATTCAAAACATTTCCGTAGACCACTTGTTCCCTTTATGAAAACGTAGTTCTCTTTGCCACTGTGGTTTTTTTTGGAGGGGGGGGTGTGAAGCAGTAAATTCTTCATGGAGGGAGAATGCCATGCTTTTCCATGTTGTGTGCATTGGTGAACATAGTGAATTGTGGATCCAAGTGGGAAAATGCTTTGGGTGTGAATGAATAAGATGACTGATGCAGGTCTGTGGATGTTTTGGCAGTGAAATTGCTTATAGTCTGGACCAGGACCTCTTAGATCTAGTAATGGAATAACATTTCTTTTCGGTGTTTTGGTCATGCTCCTTTTCTAATAAAACACACACAGAGGCACACACATAACAAACTGAATTCTTTCTGCAAAATGTATCCTTCTAAAAGTTGCAACTTTAAAATGGTGTACACGTTTATTGCCACCACAATTATAGTACTTTTGTTAAATATTCAGATGACAAATTGTGTTTATCATCTGAAGCCTTGACACAGCCTCCCACAATACAAAGACATCAAGGCCATTATAGCATATGTTCCTTATTCCTTCAACTACCCATGAGTTGATTTCAGATGCATTAGCAACATTTAAAGGTATCCACTGGAACAGACAACTGGAGGGGAGGGGGAGGTGAATCACATGCACCAGGATATTATTATACAAATGGCATGGATAATATATTTGCATCCATGAAGCATATATACGATTTGTGCCATCTGCATAATGACATCATAATGCACACAATGTTATTTTAAGGTAATTGTGCTTTCTATTGGATGCTTAGGCAACATTTGCATTGTTGCCGTTGTTGTTATTGAGCCTGGTTAATTGCAGAATTGTCTGTCTCCACGTATCTTTGCCCATTCACTGAGGTGGGACAGAGTGGCATGCTCTGGATCCCATCTATTAAAGCATGTCAACCTATGGGACTAATGCTCTATCCATTAAAGTGCCTCCTGTATGGAATGACATTCTCTCTTGAGTTCAAGTTGACGCTGCTCCTTTCTGACTTTCAAAGGCTTTGAAGACCTTCTTCTTCTCCCAGGCACAAGTTCATGGCAGTTTGTTTTCAATGTTTGAATTGCCTATGGTGCAATAGATTTTTATGTCCTTGTTAGGCGTTTGCTCTTTCTAGCCTTTTGTTAGGGACCTGGAATTTCATGGTGTGTGCAGTCATATAAATTGCATTATTACAGTTGGTTGCACAGTCAATCAGTTGTTTAGACTGTATTTGGCATTTTTGTCCACCTATTGAGTCCTTCCTAAGGATATGAGATTGGTAGATGTTGTTGTCACAGAATTAAACTGTTCCAAGTAAAGCTGCCTTTTGCAATTAACTGATGTGATTTTGTCAATGCTAGTGGATTCAAATGGTGTTCCAGATGTTTTGGATTACACCTAAGATGCCTATTACCATTGGTACTATCTTTGCATTCTATTGCCATTGTCATTTTACTTCTATTTGCAGGTCTTTGGACTTTGTGATTTTCTCCAGGTACTTCTCTTCTCTTCTGCTGCTTCCAGGTACTGCCACATCTATTATCTAGAACAGGGGTGTCAAACTGCCGGCCCGCAGGCCGGATGCATCACGCAGAAGCCATGCCCACCCATTGCCGGCAATGGCAAAACAGTCCTGATACATTGCACAACGTCACATGACGTAGTGAATTTGACATGTCTGATCTAGACCATTTGTCTTTCTTATGACAATAGTAAACGCTGGGGTGTTATGAGGTGCTTGTCTGTTTAATATTATCTATAAAAAAGAAACCTGCCTCTAGGGTTGGTGGTACTGTTCTGCCATCAAAGAGAAATATAACAATTAGCCAGACCCCTTCCAGAGATCCAGAGTAGCCTGGACCACTTCCAGTTGTAAAAGTAACATCAACACAAGAAAATCAACCCATCTCCAATAATAATGATCTGAACATTTTTATATAGCAAAATGTCTATATATAAGGCCTCCTTTAAACTTGAGGCTAAAATGAAAATGACTATCTCGACCCACCTCTCTGGACTCACATACCAAAAAATATCAATTTTAAAAGTTTGAAGTCTTCAAAGAAACAAATTGCCTCTTGTCCCCTGATAACAGGGGACAAATTTTTTCTGGGACTAAATTCATATATAATCAGAATCACAGAAAGAGCAGAAGAAATTTTTATTGTTTTGGAACAGCCAAAAGGAGGATATTAACTTAGACGTCAGTATGTTTATTACCCTATAAAATGTGTTCCATTAAGCCTCCCTTTGCACTTCCTTGTCTTTAGACAGAATATTGTAGTGTTTTTTACAACACAGTAAAATGACAAAGGCATAATATCAAGATAATTTTCTTTCATGTCATCAACCAAAGTGTTTGCTTTTTATTTTTTAATACAAGAACAGGTGTTTAACCATGTGGGTGGAAACAGATCACTGCATATTCCAAAATGCTATGTTAATATTTAACATCAATGCCAAGTTAATAAATGATAGCTAAACTGGGTATCTAATAATGTTGTGTTAATTGTAAGGATTATACAATATAAAGCGAATTTATCTCTTTCTTAACAAAGTAATTAAGGGGAATAATATCAGTTATAAAAGAAATAAAATATTATTTTGAACAGATTCAAGGCTATTTACATTCATTTCTTTTTGTATTCACTGGTCCCATCTGATTCACATTGATTGTCATCACCAATAAATAAGAGCTCTTTTCTTGAATACAGGACTTACACATGTTACAGAATTTTTTAAAGTTTGAATTTGTACAAAGAGCTTAGTTATCAACATGC
>NW_015400091.1:0-1115 GCF_001527695.2 Protobothrops mucrosquamatus
ATGGATTGTTTATATTCAAAATAAGCATAGAATGGTGGAATACAACTTAGGTTTTTAGATAAATTTCTTTTTTTTTTCTTTATATATTTCACCTACTTATGTAGAATAATATTCTGTGGAGTTAGGGATATTAATACTAGTTTACTTTTAGTTGAATAGTATCCTGGGATTAGGTTTGTGAAGTCCGGGGGTGGGGGGTGGGGGGGGTTGTTTACATTGTGATGTATTTGTGATGTGCTTTTTTTTATGATGAAAACAATAAAAATTTATATTTGAAAAAAAAAAAATAGTATATTTCCCTAGGCTTCTGGGATTTTAGATGCATCAAGATGTCCTAGGTGTGGGGATATTTTTTTATATATAGATAAGTCCAACATTGTTTGGACCATGGTCTTTTCATTATCTTGGTGTAAAGTTGGACAATAAAGAAACATGACAGAAAGAAAACAGGTGCTTTTGAATTATGTCATTGGCAAGTGCCATGGGTTGATTGGTGAACAATACATCTATATTGGATGAAATTGAGTCTAAGCTTTCCTTAGAAGCTTAATGACAAGACCATGACTTTCATAATTTAAACACATAATGCGAACAGAAAGAACATTTGATGATGATTATGTGCCTTCAGGTTGTTGTCAGCTCTTAACAACACATGATAATCTTCTCTAACTTTGTCTTTCAGCTCTTCCAAAGTGCAATCATTGCTATTGTAACTGAGGCTATCCATTTTGCTGCTGGTCATCCTCTTCTCTTTTGCTTCTATCATTCTCAATATTATCAATCATCTCTAGAGAACTAAGCCTTCTCATAATGTGTCCAAAATACATAATTTGAGTCTAGTCATTTGTGCCTCAAGTGAGAACTCTAGGTTGAAATGTTTGATGATCCTATATAAATATATTATGTTTGGCAACAATGAAGGAACATGAAAAAAGAGGAAGACTTTGAAAGTAATGGAGTAATACAATAATAACAGCTATGGATATCTCTTTAGCAAAGATTAGCTACCTGGCTGAAAACTGAACACAGTCCAGGGCAATGAGCCACAGAGTTGCCATGACTCAACATCAGCTTGATGGCATTTAATAACAACAACAGGTGGAATATGGGGATAT
>NW_015400091.1:5271-6365 GCF_001527695.2 Protobothrops mucrosquamatus
GCTAATGACTCTTAAGAGCTTGGGTGGGGTATGCAGATTTTCTCTTTGTCTTCTTGATTGCTCTGGCTTCAACTTTCTGATGGTTCCACATCTGCATTTGTATAAGACTAGCTACTGCCCTGGGCAGAGATGAGGCCAGGTTTGGTTTCTGCTTTTCAAAAAATGCTTTTAAAAATCCTTTTGGTGAACAATATTTTTTCTGCCTTTTTAATATTTCCTTCTCTGGGTTAACTTCCCACAGTATGCAGTCAAGTTGCTCAGTTTTGCATCATCTGTGTGGGGGAGACAGCTGGCATTGGAGCGCTAATGGAATTGTCAGTGATTTCCTTTCTCAGATTAGAATAATTTTCCAAGAATCTCCAAATGGTTTCTACTTCTTTCTCTCCCCACTCCTTTTATCTCCTTTTCTCTTTAGCACACTCCCTTTCAATATCTACATTGTTGGATTTTTTGGGGGGGGAGCAGGGGAGGTCTGTTGGTTTCTTTATCTCAGATCATAGAAGTTTCACTTGACAACACAGTCCCAATTTTATCCCACATTCACAGCCCCCCAGTTTATTCTCACAGGTCCTTTATGGGAAAGCCCAGACCCATTCTCTGTTACAAAACTTCAACACAAAGACTGTACTGTATTAAAATCCGCCTTTCAGTGTTTTGATCATTTTGTTTGCCTGAAAGGAAAAGTGCTATTTTAATATCTCATACTTTAAAATCTGAGCATATGAAGACTAAAAGAGGTGGTTGCTGTTGTTTTTTTCTGCTCATTGACTTGCCATTTTCTTCACTGCTGTCCCTGCTTTCCAATCTGAAAAAAGCCCTAGAGGAGGAGTCTGTTCACCGTGTTATACTTCAATATTTCATCAAAGCCTGAGAAATAAGACTAGTGGCAGTTGCTGGACTATACAATGAATAAAACGGGAGGGGGGAGCACTATCTAGCAACTTTTAGTCACTTTGCAAAAATAAACTCTCCAAAATAACCCTGCATCCCACTCATCAGAATATAGTTCCTTCCTTCCTTCCTTCCTTCCTTCCTTCCTTCCTTCCTTCCTTCCTTCCTTCCTTCCTTCCTTCCTTCCTTCCTTCCTTCCTTCC
>NW_015400092.1:0-1640 GCF_001527695.2 Protobothrops mucrosquamatus
TTGGCTTCCTCTCACAAAGTTTAGTTGCAGAAGGGAAGCTTGCAACTTTATATTTTACATCAACAAGAACGACAAAATCTCCATACCATTTAAAGCCACTTTTATCTACTAAATTTTGGCAGTGGAATTTGAGGAAAGAGGCTCTAATGTCCCAGCTAGAGGCTGCCTCTCTGTACATAAATATAGCAACAGAAAAGAATAGAGTAGAAGCTTCATATATAGCAGTCACATTATTGTCATTAAATGCTGCAATGTAGAACTTTGAAATGTGAACAGCTCAGTAGGTATTAGGCATTTTTGGCTTAAAATACCCTTGGCTTAAATAAAGGTGGATAAAAGGCTATATATAGTCAATTTGGGCAGACATTTGGAGTCTCACTCAAACAATAAGGAAGATTTTACAGGAGAAGGATGAGGATTTACAATAAGGATAAGGATTTATATCCTGCTTTTTCTCTTAAGAGTTCAAGGTGGCTTGCATGAAGATCAAATTCCCCAGTTCTTGTCCAACATCTTAACATTCTCAATCATATTAGCTTTCTCTGTATAAATTTGTTTATCCTTGTTTCTCCCCATCACTTTCCCCACAACTTTCTACTGACATTCACTATTAAATAGCCAGTGTACTTTTCTACACCACCACCACAAACCACCACCACATCTCCCCCCAAACTCTTGGGTAACCTTCAAGGAGCAGAATAGTAGATGAATTGGAAGCTAGAGAGCAGATACTTATTTGCAGTGCTTTTTTTGAAAAAAAAAAAAAGGTGCCAGAACTCACACATGTCATACAACCCACCTTGCCTACCCTACAAGGTTCCATCCCAAAAAGGTGCTGGAACTCCGTTCTGGGCGTTCTATGACAAAAAAAGCCCTGCTTATTTGTATTTTTTTTTTCAAAAATCACTTCATACTGATTTTCAGGATGTGATTTTTTTTCCCAAGAGAGAAAAGCCATTAAAATGATTGTCCTCAGATTCCTTATAATCATAACAAACATTTTCCTCTATAACCTATCTTAACCTCAATGAAAGCAAAATGCTTTCTACTGGTTATTCTACTGGTTGGAGTACTGACATAATTTAATATTGGAAATTGTGCTCAATACAATAATACTTCACATGCGTGCAACATTGTCTTATTCTTAGACAAAAGCCAAATAATGAACAGAGGGAAATTATAACCTTCCTTTAGTTAAAGATAAGCCAAAGTAGTCACTTAAGTTATAGAAACATAAGAATAAGGAATGTTCTCTGAATAAATTAGCATGGCTCAGTTTACCAGTAGGCAAGGAGAATATCTTAGATTGTGTCTTCACCATAACAGAAATAATTGATGAACAGATTATATCTCTTGCCTCTTGCATGTTTCCCAAATCTACTCTGGGTTTGCTGGATTTTTCAGAGCTGATTTGACAGGTATATGGGAACTATAGGGAAAGATTAGATTTTAGATTTTAGATTTTATTAAATTTATACCCCGCCCTTCTCCCGGAGGACTCAGGGCGGCTTACAGCCAGTTTAAAACAGTAATACAATACAAAATTTAAAAAGATTAAAAATAAATATTTAAATTTGGCCGCTTCTACTAAAAATTTAATTTAAAACCCCTTTAAAATACCCCTAGGCCAGTCCTGCCTG
>NW_015400092.1:4672-6365 GCF_001527695.2 Protobothrops mucrosquamatus
CCACCATCTATCTGAGGCACAGTGGTCTCCCTCGGACATAGATTCTCCCTTATAATGACCGCTACCCCGCCGCCCCTACCCCGGGTCCTTGGCTGATGGAATGCCTGGAAACCCGGCGGGCAGATGTCAACAAGGGGTACTCCCCCTTCCGTGCCCAGCCAGGTCTCGGTGATACCTGCCAGGTCCGCACCCCCCTCTTTGTGCAAGCAAAAAGTTACTTGTCCATTTTGCTGGATGTCATTACTTTATTTAGGGAATCAGACGTATTTGCTTCCAAGGAATATTTTTTGGGAAGTTTTTCAAGACAATTTTTGAAATGAGCCACAATGCCAATTCCAGTTATTTGACTGCTTTGTTCAAGACATTTTACCATATGTGCATCTTGGGCAAAATTCAACCTACTATTATAATTATAGTCTATTCATGAACTGTGATAGTGACATCTAATCCTTGTCCTGGAATTTTTAGGGGAATAAAGCAGCCGATACTCTCTTGAATCCATTACATTGGGTGCTTAAATCATCTGATCTTGGCAGGGAAAAAAAATCTGTTTTTTTAAAGTATGAGAATAACTTTTTTGTTGAGAATTGTACACTAGATACATTAATTAAATTTGTCAGTACATAATTTTCTTCCTATATGACATGGCAAATGATGAAAATTATCAAAATTAAAATGACCAACATTCAAAGAATAGTACTGGCTATTTTTTTTTTCATTTTGAAAACCATCCCGTTGCCAGATACCAAAAAACCTAAAACCTGCTGCAAAAAGTCTTTAGATATAAAATGTGTTGGTTTAAATGTTCACTTTTTGAATATAAACTGCATTTCATTCTTGCTCAGAAAAAAAGGTACTTTTATAGTAAATGAGAAATAGAAAGCCAGTTTGGTGTGGTGGTTAAAGTCATTGGGCCAGAAACCAGGAGACCGTGAGTTCTAGTACTGCCTTAGGCACAAACCAGCCGGGCAACTTTGGGTCAGTCACTTCCCCTCAGTATTAGGAAGAAGGCAAACCACTTCTGAAAATCTTGCCAAGAAACAGTGTGGATATGTCTGGGCAGTTGAAGGAGTCAGTAATGACTCAAAGGCACCAATAAATAAATAAATCAGAAAGAACTTGGGAGAAAACATTCCCTGATATTTTGCCTGCTATACAAAGCACATGATAAAACAGTAAATGTATGCAAAGGGAGAAGAGCCATCATGCTGGTTTAATCTCAAAGGCTATTTATTCACCTGTGAGCTTTTGTTCATTTTGGATTTGGGAACCACACGTGGTATCTCTTTTCTCCTTAAGTAAATTTATCTGTGGGCACACGAAGCAAGGACTTGTAAGTTCATTTAGCAAGAAACATTAGAAGCTGGCAGTTCGAAAGAGCATGTTCTAATTCCATGCTCAAGAACCTTTTGTTGCTCATGCTTCCTGCCACCTCTCTGCAACTGTAACAAAAAGCTGTTTCAAAAATATGTGCAGAGATTCTTCCTTTGTTTTTTTTACAATTGCAGCTAGTTTGGATGAACAGATCCTGTTCAGGATATGTACAGCAATGAGGCGTCTTGGTGCTGTTTTGTCCCTTTTTTAGATGAATAACCAAAGAAGCTCTTTCTAAATGAACAACACAAGGAATAAAATGCCCAGCAAAGTGGCTGTGCACAAATAAAGTCAGGACTACTGAATATACGGTTGTCGT
>NW_015400092.1:10292-12600 GCF_001527695.2 Protobothrops mucrosquamatus
GTCAACAACTTGAAATCTGTGGCTCAGCAAATTTGTGATTTCTTTTCTTATTAAGCTCGCACCAAAGACAACAGCAGCAACTTTTCTGTGAAGTTGCCTTCCTCAGACACAAACGAATGTTACTGACTCAAAAATTGTAACTGTATTTTAAAAATTAAAAAAATATATGAATCCATTTCTAATACGTAAGTGATCTATTTCAGGATTCCTTGTCAAAAGTGAGACCAATGTTTAGCTAAAATGAAAGGTTGAGTTTAATGGAAAAGTTTCTATGTCTGTGAAACATTCAAAGAATTCTTCAAATTTAAGAAAGGTATCTCCAATATAATCAATAGTTTTGTAATATAAAATAAAATTCAATTGAAACAGAATTATAAATAGTTTAGCCAAAAGTAAAAAAAATATGATTATATTTTTTAAAATTGAAGGTTCATAAGTTCCATAATTTCTCCTTTACTCTGACAGGAACAACAAAAATCTTTCACAATGGATTGTTTCATGAACTACAACAATTGTTTATTTTGGCTTCTCCAATGTCTAGTGTTTCAAAGGAACAAGGCCCTATTTAAAGTTCTTCCCCTGTAGCTAATAATCACAAATAAAACGGTGTGGCTTTCTTTTGCTGTCATCGACAGAATGATTTGCTCAATGCCTAAAATATTTCCTAAATGTGCAAACTTAAATATTGCATACAAAGGCTTGCATATGAAATCTTGGAAAGAGATTACATTAAAGAGTACTAATTTATGTGTTAATTTGAGATGAGAATTTTAAGATTCAGCACCATCTTTCCTTACCTTACCAAGATATAATTTACATGCTAAATATATGCTCTTTCACTGATATTACATAAAATGTATCTCCACCTACATGCTTCCCTCTAAATCAGAGATGCCACTTATGTCCACGTTTTTTTTAAATGCCAACCAAAGTGCTGAGAAATTTTCTGTATGTTCTTTCTCTCTCTGATATTTACCTAGTACTACAGGCTGCTGGGAAATGAAGTTTGTTTCTTGGATTTTTGTACTGTTCAAAAAAAATCTTGCTAAAATTACTTCAGTTACAAAATTCCTACAGAAAATTTCATTTCCCTTTAAATAAATTAATACAGAGAAAAAATAGCCAATTTGTTTGCTATATCCATCCCCGTAGCTGTTGCAAGTTTTATTTCAGCTAATTTCCACTACAGCAATTGCACTCTGTAACAAGATGTAATATAATATACAATTTAATCATTTTTAATTTATCAAACAACCATGCTTACAGGCATCATAAAAAGACTCAATACTCTAAAAAGGGACAGTGACAAGGACGACAGAACAAATACATTAGGACATCTCTGGAAAATAGTCTATAGAGACTAAAAACCCAGTGGCTTGTTGTTTCAAAAATGAATATTTAATATATATTGACTATAAAATGTATTTTTTAAAAAAATGAAAACAATTGTCATAATCCTTGCTTAGGACCATCACCTTTCCAAAAGAGGAAGATAGTTGTGGACAAGTGCAACCCATAACAACTGTGGAAAGATTTCTGGCCCTTTGAAAGTACCATGCTATCAGATTTGCAATAACAGCAGTGAATTCAATGAGAAAAAGAATCTGTGTTAGATTTCAAACAGATTGTAGATCTGTATCAAGACTTATTTGCTATCTTGCACCAATATAGCACAAAGCACAATATAATCTGGCAAGCTACTGATGGTGAAGACAATCTGGATCGAAGCCATGCACCAATGAATGCAAGAGGCTCAATTAAATTAGGGAGACTTGTTCTATGACAGACAGGGGTTTTCCCACCGTTCTTGTGATGCCATCTTATCAGTGCCAGAATCTACATAACACACTATACTCTAAACTTATGTTAAGAAAATAAATCCTAGTTTCTCATTATCTTATTATACAGTAAAACAATGGCCTGGTTTACATGCTAAGACAATGTCTGGGTTTTGCTAAATGCTAAACTGCAAACTGCCCAGTTCCATCTAGTTTGGTTATGTGTGTTAATCCAATCATAGAGTAACAAGAGTATAACATTCTTAATCTGGAATTTGGTAGGATTCCATCCGAGCTAGTCCTTGTATGACAAGCAATAATAGCCGAAGAACTATCAAGATGCAAAATGAACAGGAACAATGTATATAGCAAAAGCATATGAAATAATAAAAGTATATCAAGCACATATGTGTATATCCTCTCTCTCTCTCTCTCTCTCTCTCTCTCTCTCTCTCTCTCTATATATATATATATATATATATATATATATATATATATATATATATATATATATATATATGTAGGTCTTT
>NW_015400093.1:0-6365 GCF_001527695.2 Protobothrops mucrosquamatus
ACTCTACATATACATCAATCAAATGTTCACAGATGATTTAGCTCTCTAATGTATGGCCCTGAAGAAATACATATATACGACTTTGGTACAGAGTAATGTATTATGAATTATTGCTGAATCTCCGCTGCATACATAACATTGGAATAAAAACCCTGGCGATATCGTGACTGGTGCTCCACAGAATAAGCATAAATTATGATACAAATCTGACAGCGTTTCTTCAAATATTAAAGCAACTGTTACTTCAAAGGGCTCTGTACTGTAAAACCTGTCTAGTCCAAATACCTCTTCTTTTTTTTTGCATCAAGAGCAATCAGATGCTATACAAATAACACAAAAGAAGCTGGAAGGTGGGTTTTTTTTTTTTAAGTCCATCTGTCAAAATGTGAAAATCTTGTTTTGTGAGGCAATGTTAGCAAAGTAGTTAAGGACTGGCTGCAAGCTGATGTAGTATTCTGGCCCTCATTCAGTGTGTTGGCTCTGCCTGACACAGCTGCATGTTCTTTCTTAAAGAACCACTGATCACGTGTGGTCAAGTGTGACTAGCATTGATTTGGATCCTTTAGCTTGTAGCTCAGACCAGCTGTACACTATTGGAATCTCAAAAAATCCTCAAAGTGCCATTCCATGAACCTTCTTTTCTTTTCTATTCATTTCGAGCATCTATGATTCATCAGATGACGGTGCTTTCTTAGGAGAATAAAACCAGACCCACCCTTTTCCTCCTAAATACTCATTCTAAAATCATTATATTAATGATTGTCAACATAACGTCAGGATTAGTTTGCTTATTTTCACTTTCAAAACAGGAAAACTCTTGTTCTATTTAAGCCATATTTTGCATTCTAATTTTTATGGGGCTGGTGCTTTAATCAGATCTTTTTATTTTGCTGGCAGATTATTCTGATTTTGCCCATATTATACTCCACAATAGAAATATATTCTGTCATGTAAAGAACATTACAGGATATACCTCTTTGCATATTTACTTAGGAGTAAGCCCCAATGAATTCAAAGGGGTTACTTCTAGATGAATAGTTTTGAGTACAGTCCCATGAACAATCCGGTGTATGGGTCATTCAACTCAGTGGGACTTGTTCATAAAGAGAGATACATTGGATTACACTATTACTGCGATGGACTTGCAGCTGTTGTGTAAAGTCCCACCAATAGTGAGAACTGTAGGAGGGGTAGTACAGTAATGGGTTTTTCTTTTTGCTGTATATCTGAGATGCAATCAGGATTTCCACAAGGGAAATAATCAGACTAAATAATCCCTATTCCCTTTCAAAGGTCAAGGTGCGAACTTATTTCACAGCCTTAAACAAATTTCAATCTTTGCTGGTCTGCCTTAAGTGGTATTATTTTATTGTTAATTTCATTTTGTATGCATATGTGTTTTGTAAAGAAACATTTTGTAAATATTTTATTTATACCTCTTCATATGTAATGTTGTAATGTTCCTATTCTTTGGCAACGTATGTTCTCTATGGATAAAAAAATTACATTTTAGGCTACTACCTTCCTTATAAATGCAATATATAAAAGACTTAGCACTGGATTGTTTTAGAATATATAATTAATTGTTATGATAAAATCGATTAAGCCATATATAATACATTCAGTGCGTAGTTTTTATTTTGGCCTGAATCGATGATCCTCAACTTGTGATCTAGGACCCATTAGTGGTCTGCAAGAATATAGCAGGTGTCCATGACACTGACAAAACATAAATAAAAATGCCCAAAATCTCATAATCACCCAATTTTGCACTATTTTATATTCTCAAGATTTGAAGGCTTTGACCCTTTTTTTTAAATAAAAAGTTTATTTAATGTAGGAGTCCTATAGACCCCAGCAGAGTGTGTTACATGAAACAAAGGTGGAATTAAGTGCTGTGGTATTTATCCATCATGTATGTAGTGATCATTAAAAGCTTTAAACGATGGAGTGGTCTACATAGAGCAACACATTTGGAATCACTAGCACATCACAACATAGATTGCTCTCCTGCCTACACTTCCTTAGAAGTAAAGTCTATTCAGCGTAACAGAAATTATTTCCAAGAAAACATGTATAAAATTAGACTAGCAACATACTGACTGCGTAAGTATTTTAATGGTATTGTTTTAAATTCCAGCATGTTAAGTTTAATATTCCATGATTTATTGTTTGCTGCCAAAAAAAGACAGGTGCATTGCTGTCCCAAACTTTGTCTCAGAATTACAGAACCTCCTGCAAAAAACACAAAATTATATACAAAAAAGCAGTTCTTTCATAAGAGTTCGTTACCAATTTTAAGAGATGCAACTCCCACGTTTAAAATACAAATGTTTTGACATTTCCAACTCCTCTCCTGAAGTTTCTTTTGATTGCTACAATTTCATGGTCTACAGTAGAGGTCCCCAACCTTTTGGGCACCAGGGACCGGTTACATGGTGAGAGGTTTTTCCGCAGACTGGAGGAGACGTGGTTTTGTGTGCTGCCTGCATCCTGCAGATGGGGCTTTGCTTGTTTGTGCGGCCCGGTACTGGTCCACGGACCGGGGGTTGGAGACCCCTGGTCTACAATAAAAATAAACTTTGCAATGTAAGAGTTGGGAAGTTATAGCTTTACTATATTTGGGCAAACAAAATCTGTAATAATTGACCTTCACAAGAAGTTGAGACAACCTGCTTTCACTGGAAAAAAAGAGGAAGCTGATTGCTTTTAAAAATCCCTATGTGTGAGGCCAGAGATGTTTTTAGTTTAAAAGAAGGTGCAATGGTTCCTACTGGACCATTATGACTCTATTATAACCTATTGCTTGATGCAGGCTGAGCTTGCACATATAAAAGCCTCTTACGAAAAAACCTACCATGCAGAGACTCTGTATTTGTAGATCCTGTAGATCCTTGGTTTACACCAAAGGATTGCAGGAGAAGAAGCGATATAAGAGATGCCAACAGCAGTGCCGGCGAAAGGAAAATTGGCCACACAAAAGTAAAACCCCTTCTTGGGATTTGCTTGTAGCAGTAAGGCTGAAGTGATCTTCTCCACACATCACATTTAGCAAGAGTTGGCTAGCATCCCTGGTTCAGGTGATCAAGTCCCTCCTGAGGAAAGAGGAGGCTATAGCATGGCATCAAAGCCACTGTCCTAGATGAAACTTATAGCATCCAGAGGTACATCAGTAAGATGACTGATGTACAGAAAGTCTGTATCAAGGCCTACATCGATGCCAAGAAAAGCTGCTGAATGTCTGAGGCAGCAGCAGATACAGAAGATCAAGCAGAGGAAGTGCCATAGCAAGAGAATGCCAACTTTTCTAAAATTTGGTTCTTTTCCTATTTTGCTACTTATCAATACCAGTTTGGAATTATAACAGCTTCAAGCCTCAGGTTGTGGCTGTCTATGTTGGTCCTGTTATTTTCAATGCAATGATAATTGTTATTTCTGCTTCAGTTTAACCCAGTCTCCTTTTACTGTAAATAAATGGACATTTGGAGGTTATCATGTTAAGATAGTCTGGGATCTAAAATCACCAGCTAGAAAATACCAAAGCTGATGCAGCATACACAACTCGTGCTTGATTTTCATCCTCACAGAGCACGAGATAAACATTATCCAGAACCGAGCAGAGAAATCAAAGGAGAAATTGAACTGAGTTCAGTAATCAGTGTTTCTCAACCTTGACAATTTTAAGGCATGTGGACTTCAACTCCCAGAATTCCCCAGCCAGCATTGCTGGCTGGGGAATTCTGGGAGTTGAAGTCCACATGCCTTAAAATTGTCAAGGTTGAGAAACACTGGAACATCTCCCTAATGCCTCGTGGTGCCTATCCTCCAAACGCTACTGATTTCTGTCCTTGGCGTGTCCGGGTAAAACTATGATTTGTGAGCTTAAATCTGTAGCAATTCTTTATTTTCTCCTTCTGTTTTACTAAACGCTATTCAGCAACATGCATCCTTCCAGCCACGCCCATTCCCATCATCGGCTCCTCCACGCCGGCAGAGGGCTCCAAACGCAAATCTGCTGCCCAGGTTCGACGTCACGTGCCACTTCCGCGTTCCACGCAAGGCTTCAAAAGCGACTGCTCGATGCCGTCATTGTTGGGCGACAAGGCCCGCGGCGCATGCGCCGCCGTTTCGCGCGCGTGGTACGAGGAAAGCGCCAAGCGCCATGGAGTCGTTGGCGACTGAGCTGTACGGAGTTCAGGCTCTGCGCTTCGGGGAGTTCGTCCTGAAGAGCGGCCTGGTCTCCCCGGTCTATATTGACCTCCGCGTCATTGTGTCGTATCCGGCGCTGCTAAATAAGGTATCCGCGAAGCTTGACCGGTATCAGCAGTAAGGCGGTTATTGTGAGGGGGCGTGGCTAATATAGATGAAAGGGAAAAGGAGGCGTGGCCTATGGAATCCAGCCAGCCAATAGCGGCCGCGGGAATTCCTGGGCTGTTGTGCTTCACGTGTACGCTGCAGAGGTCAGGAAGTTGTGTATCCCGGCTTTCCAGCAGCAAATGGTGCTTCAAAGTGACTGACCAAAAAGCCTTAAAGATCCCATTGAAAAATGATGAAAAATGAATGTTTGAACTGCAGAGTAAACTTCTTACTTGATTTTTAAAGTAAGAATCATATAAGCAAAACCAATCTCCCAGGATTAGCTGAAAATACTCTAGTGTGTGTGGATTTTTTTTAACTGCTGCATTGAATCTTACAAGTTTTATAGATATGTAATATATTGCTGTAGCTATATTTAAAATCAATATAATTGCTAAGCTCAGGGGGGTGGGAAGGAATCAAAGGAAAGAAAAAGAGGTGTTCTGTCCAGGCACTGAATTCCAAATTATTGTTAGAGCAATGTTATCTTTTTTGTTTTAAAGAAAATTATTGGCCTCTTAATCAAAAATAAGATACTGTGGGAAAACTTGTATATAGATGTTTATATTTCTCCATTGCATTTATTAATGTTACTATAATAATTTTTGTTCAAACCAAAAATAATGTTGATGTTGAAATTTGTATTCCTCCTTGATTTTCTTCTTTTCCCATTTGTAAATTAAATTGTGAAAACACGTTAAGTGTAAAAAAAAAAAAAGAAAAAAGAAAAATGATGAAACTCAGCCTACCAGCACGGGGCTGCAAAATTCTGGGTGATCATCGGATGAGCAAAGAGAGGTGTATAATCTTTAGCTCGTTGTCAGATATTGTTTGCATTCCCAAATAATAGTAGCCGCAATTAAATGTAATTTAAGGCAAAGTTAACGAAGGATGACAGCGTGGACATGTCTATATTGTTTGTTGGGCAGCGATACAGAAGTGGATAGGATTTTTAGATCATTCAGGTTTCGGTAGGCTCATCTGCTCTGAGAAGTCTCTAATTTTGTTTCTTGCTCTGTAAGAATTACTCATAGCCAAGAGTATGAATAAATTCCTCTCCAGGCATCACAAAGGTTAATATTTAATGTAGGAGTTTTTCAGCAAATGTTATATTTGAAGAGATAGCCTGGACAGACCCTGGGGAGTAGGTATAATTTGTGTCCGGTTTTCCATGCTATTTAGTCATTTTGAGCAATAGCAATACTGATATGTATCAAGTAAAGGTTCCAATCCACAGGGTAATGGACTGAAGCAGCCACAAACATATTACTAAAATATGCATCACTCTGAACAGACTATCCTATTCCAGGAAAAATCGCATTTTATGTATCAGTTAAAGCTGAAAGTACAAAGTAGATATTCATAACAATACACCTTGACCTTGAGGTTAGGAGAAGTTCTGAGCTACATAGCTGGTTTTTTTCAAGAGCAGACATCTCACTATTTCCTAAACACAGTGGTGACATGCTGATGACCTGTAAGTGAGAGTAGTGTATGAACCCACTTACTCTATTGCTAGAAGTCAAAATGCTTGCCTTTTCTTGGTTGATTGGTTTGATTTGTTCTTGACATATCTGTAGAAATGCTTTGAAGTTAAGTGTAGATACTATTATGAAGTTGTTTTCTTTGGAAATGATGGTCAAAGTTCAGGAAGTTTCACTTCAGAAATTAAAATCTGAAAAGGAAGTGGGATGCAGGATGGCTGAAAAGATCATTGGCAGTTCCCTCCCTCCCATCCAGGACATAGCACAGAAGCGTTGCTTGAGCAGGGTCCGTAAGATTGTCTGGGACACTACACATCCTCTTCATGACCTGTTTTCCTTGTTACCTTCTGGGAGGAGGCTCCGTGGTATCCGTAGCAGAACATCCAGATTCAGTCACAGTTTTGTTCCATACAGTATAAACCTTGTGAACTCTCAAGCTTCCTCCTTCCGTTATATATTCAAGATGGACAGTGTTTAATATTCATATGTATATGTAGGGGTGTAGGTCTATATACATATGTTGTA
>NW_015400094.1:0-1135 GCF_001527695.2 Protobothrops mucrosquamatus
TAGTTGTTGCCGACTATAGAGCTCTATGCTCATTTCGTGTTCAAGAGCCGTTGAGCCAGCGCTGCCCAAAGACATTTCTGCAGTCATGCAGCCAGCATGATGTCACAGAGTGCTGTTACCTTCCCACCAAAGTGGTACCTACTTATCTATTTACATTTGCATTTGCGAACTGCTAGGTTGGCAGGAGCTAGGATGAGGATGGGAGCTCACCCGTCACATGACACTCGGGTCTTGAACCTGGGTTGTTGGTTTTCCAGCCGACAAGCCTAGTGTCTGAACTGCTGAGCCATCACGCCACCCACCCCTTTGAAAAAGTATTGGAATTGCAATCTCTATCTTCCTTGCTTAGCACTGCTAGCTCCTGTCTCCATTTCAGCCTGAGATGGTGGGTTTTCACAGAGTCTATCTGCTCTCTGCTTGCACAGGTTTATTCAGGGCACTTGTGAATGGATAGCAGTGATCCAGCTCACTATAGGAAAACTCTACGGGGCAGGTCCATGCATTTGGAAATCCATCCAACCTGTTCTTGGTAGAACATGGGAACTATTTACAATACAGGTATTCCTCGACTCATTGGTTTAGTGACCGTTCAAAGTTACAACAGCATTGAAAAGTTACTTAGTTAGCACAGTTTTTTCCACCTACAACCATGACGCATGGTCATGTAATCAGAAGTCAGACACTTGGCAACTGGCATATATTTATAATGGTTGCAGTATCCCGGGCTCATGTGATCACCTTTTGTGACCATCTGACAAGCAAAGTCAATGGGGAAGCCAGATTTACTTAATAACCGTATTACTAACTTAACAACAGCAGTAATTCATTTAACAACTCTGGCAAGAAAGGTCACAGTACAGGGCAAAACTCACTTATCAACTGCCTTGCTTAGCAACAGAAATGTTGGGCTCAATTGTGGTCATAAGTTGAGGACTATATATGTTAGATCGCGCAGGCAGTAAGACACGAGTCGAGTGACAGTCAGCTCTTGGTTTATTGGCAAGGCATAAAGTAAATCCGGACTGGCTCTCTGGGCCAGGGGAGCCCTCTTTTATGGGATTCCCCTGGCTTGTAATCACACAATTCCATTGGCTGGCAAGACCCTGTTGCTAGTTAGCCAACCAGCAACGGGCAT
>NW_015400094.1:5276-6364 GCF_001527695.2 Protobothrops mucrosquamatus
CTGTTGCTAGTTAGCCAACCAGCAACGGGCATGAAACTGTATGCAGATGGAGAAGGGCAATCACCCTTAATGGGCAATCAATGGTGAAGGGCAATCACCCTTAATGGGCGATCAATGGTGAAGGGCAATCACCCTTAATGGGTGATCAGGATATGCATAGGGGATTAAGGGGGGGGGAATACAAAGAACACAACAATATAGCCTGTGTTTTCTTAGTTTTGTGCTCTTTCTTTAAACCCTCTCCTCTAGATTCATTACAGATCTCAGTATAGTCCAAAAACATATTCAAGGGGAAAACAAAATTGTATCTCATTATAATCATTATGAGAAACCAGATATTATGAGCAAAAGGCAAAGGAATTATTGTTCATCGTTATTTTGGAGATTTCAGTATAATGATCAAATGCTTGTGAAGTGTTGAAAGGGGGTTTAATCCAGATGGCAGAGATTCATTAGGGTCTGGGAGAGACCTAAATTGAACTGGATGCTGCCTTGACAACAGCTAGAGCCTCAGGGGAAAAAAAGCAAAAGTGGTATTTGCAGGAATGTAAAGCTTCAGATTTCCTCAGCCAAAGCAGCTTTCACCAATAAAGTGAAAACTTGCAAATGGGGTTGACTACAGCTCCCACAATGCTCAGCTAGCTTGTAAATAAAATTGACTCAAGGTTTGCTTTTCTAATGATATGCATTTTGGTGCATACCTGTACATGGGAAAATTGCATCACAAAATTTAAAAGTATGTATTTCAAGGTATAATTCCCATTTGAAGGGTTCCCCAGATATTTTACAACCCATAAGTCCTGGTTGTTGCCTATAACCGCCAGATCTCATGGAGCTGTATCCCATCAATATCTGAGAACATCACCTTACCTACCTTCCTTCTGACAATGTTTCAAACAAATCTGCCCTTTGTAAAGTAAGATACAAGGTGATCATCATAAATAGAATCATAGCTCACAAAAGCAACAAAACACGCACTTAATCAGCAAATCAATGGTAGCCTGATTCCTATCAGGGCCAGGGTTCAACCAGACCTCAGGTCTGTTCTGAACTAAACTCAATTTAATTTGTCAAACTCTGAATCATTC
>NW_015400095.1:0-1046 GCF_001527695.2 Protobothrops mucrosquamatus
TGGTGAGTGAATGCATAAATGTTCTTTACAGATAGTCCTTGACTTATACCCACAACTGGGAGTGGAATTCCTGCTGTAAATTGTTGAGGTCCGTAAATCCAATCAAAACAGATTTTTCAATTTTATAGTGGTGATTAAGCAAATCACCATAGTCATTAAGTGAATCCAGCAGCCATTAAGTGAATCCAGCTTGCCCAACGGGAGTTTAGAGATAGGTAAAAAAGGTTGCATGCTGTGATCCCATGACTGTAGGATGTTACAACCAGTCTTAAATGCCAATCAATTGCTATATGCTCAATATAGCGATCATGTGACTTTGTAGGTGGTACAACAACCATAATTGTGAGTACAGGTCATAAGTCATTTTTTCCAAGGCCATCGTAAATTTGAATCATTGGTAAAAAAAACTGTCACAAGCCAAGGACTACCTCTGTTATTAAATCTTCACATCCACAGTATTGAGGGCATTCTGATTTTAAATTCTAAGACCGTCAAATGGCAAAGTGACTCAAAGCAGGGTACAAAGAGGGACAAAACACATCATATTAACAAAAAAAGGTCCAAAATGATAAAAAGGTCCAAAACAACTACAGAGATTTTTTTTTTCATTACTAACATTCCAGTGAGAAATAGAAACATATTCTGTCCAGCTATTGTCACCCTATAAAATGCATCTATTCAAACCCTAGAAGTAACATTGAACCAATAGTCTTTGACACTGCTGTCCATAAATTTATCCAATGTATTTTAAAACTATCCAAGTTAGTGGCTGTCCATTTTCCCCTCCATCTTGACTTCTAATACGGCAGAAATTTCAATTGTCTTAATTTCTTGGGGTTTTTTTTTATTATAAAATTTTACAATATAAATCCCCCCTTCCCCTTCCCACCCTTCCACCCCCCCTCCCTCCCCCCTCACTTCCCAGTGCCAATCACAGGGTTAACAATAACATAATCATACTCTAATTAACATTAATCAACTATTAAAATAACATATCTATAACCTCCTTTAACTCTCTTTTAAACAGTACAATTATTAAAAACAAT
>NW_015400095.1:4790-6364 GCF_001527695.2 Protobothrops mucrosquamatus
CTCACATTCATAATCCTACATCAAAACAGCCATATTATTTATTAATTGGTTCTGCGGTTTGGGTGGATTGACTCTCTTTTGTTATGTCTTAGTTTCAGACTGGGGCATATTTATGGCAGATTTAGAAGATTTCATTTCTGTTTGTAATATACTAGAATTAATTTCAGAATGCAAAGATGTGCAAGTATAAAAAGAAAGATATTATGAATACATTAGGTATTATTTCATAGTGTGTAAACTATGATGTGTTCTATTAGCATCTTTTTACTTTTATTATCTGAGCAAATAATGTACTCAGTTTATTTCTTTGCTTCAGGTTTTTGCTAATTAGTTCAGTCACTCATGTATTCAAATACTTGAACCTTTGATATTCAGCAGATGTCAAAATAAAACTACCTGTGGCAACTTTCCATGAAATGTGGGAAGAATCATATGCAATTATCTCTTGTTAATTGTATAATCCTTTTTCTATCTTCTGTTTCCTGAATAAATAAGTTGTAATTCTGATGAATCAACTTCAAAGAACTTCATTGATCATTCCTAAACTGTGTTTTTCTTTGAATAATGAGACACAAACACATTACCCATTACAAAAGGGAGATTTAAATTGACTTAAGGATTACCCATATGTATTAAAGTATATTAGAAAAGCTCCCAAACTATTCCTATTCAGATAAAAATCAATGAAATTATCAATGGTAATTTGTTGAAATGACATAAAAATCATTCAATGATATTATTTTTATAATAAGGTTGTCTTTGAGATATGACTATTTGTTTACCAAGCATTTGAAGTTACAACAGTGCTGAGGGAAGATGTGAATGGCAATAAGGAAGATCATTGTATTTTGAGGAGTTTAGTGACATATTTTTTTCTCCTTCATATTAAAAAAAGTCTAAAAGCTTACCTGCTTAATTTTCTACTCTTGTAAATAAAGGAGAAGGGAGGTGAGGCTTTACATAGAAGCAGGGCTTTTTTTCTCATAGAATGCCCAGAACGGAGTTCTGGCACCTTTTTTGGATGGAACCTTGTAGGGTAGACAAGGCAGGTTGTATGACATGTGTGAGTTCCGGCACCTTTTTTTTTTTTTTTTTTAGAAAAAAAAGCACTGCATAGAAGCAAAGATTTTCTAATCTGGGAAAGTCTCAGACTTTCTGTTCTGTCCCCCGTCCGACTCACAAACCCCAACCAGTCAGCCGAGGGCTAAAAGACTGCTCAGCACTGCCAAATACAGATAAACACTTGGCAGCAACTCCGTGGCTGCCTGCCAAGACCTTTACTGATAACTCACAGCACAAATACACATCAAGTCCAGGATAATTCCGGAGTGCTGCAACAGAAGATTCAGTATTGTTCGTCACAAGAGTTTCAAATGGCACACCCCTTGCTTATATAGCCTGTGGGGTGTGGCCCAGTGACTCAGCTGAAATCTCTGGCACGGCGTTTTAGCTGCTGCGCACGTTTGTCCCTCCGACGCTGGCGTGGATCCAGCCAAGACGTATCCTCCTCAGAGTCCGATACACCTGGCTCCTGGCCAATCCCAGAAGCACCTGGCTCCTGGCCAATCCCAGAA
>NW_015400096.1:0-6364 GCF_001527695.2 Protobothrops mucrosquamatus
ATGAGAGGCAAGGAATTGAGGGAGCAACATATTTGTTTCAATAAGATGGAAGAATGGCTTTAGAGAGTTACACATTCAAATTAGTGAGAAAAAGGTAAAACAGAAGTTCAGAGAGTGGCAGTGGAATTTATTAATTTTACAGTGTTCAGAAAGAAAAAGCAGACAACAAACTTACAGAGACATTTCACAACAAAGAAAAGCAGAATTTTAGAGTTTTCATACCATAGAAAAATCCATAAAGAAGCAAAGCCTAAAGTTTTACTGATAGACATGAAATGAAGCAGTAAATCAAAATCTGTAACTCTTGAGACCTAGGATTCAATTTAGTAGGTCTAAAGTGAAATAGCCTATCCCAGGTATCTAGTGGACCCTTTTATGTTACAGAGAGAATTTAGATTTTTTTTTCTTCAGATTTTTATATAGAGTTCAGTTGAGGCCTTGGTCATCACCTGGAAGGAATCTATGGCATCAGATTGTCCTGGTGATTGTCTCTGTGGACAGATCCTGGTAGGTACCCTGGTTTTCAGAGGGCCTATAGAGAATTAATCAAGAATGCCCTAACCCTAACCCAAAGCAAAGCAAGGACAAGTAGTTCTTTCTTAACCATTTGTTCAGTGACCATTCAAAGCACTGAACAAATGGCATTTATGATTGGTCTTTGAAGTTATGACTATTGAATCATCTCTGTGTTCATGTGATTAAAATTTGGGTGCTTGCAGGTGCATGTAAACTCCCTATATTGCCCCTCTCCCCCATCTCTGGCCTTTTGGCCACCCTATATTCTGACCTGCACCCTACACCTTGCATTCCACCATCTCTGTCTCCCTAACTGACCTTTGGCATCTTTATCTCACTGCTGACAAAGTGCACCCAGCAGCTGCTGAAAACATGTCCACCACATGGCCAACTGGTGCTTCAGCCTAGTGTGCCTTGTCAGCAAAGGGAGGAAAAAGTTGGTGAAGGGCAGCTGGGGACAACAGCAATGGTCAAATACAGGGTGGCTGGAGTGGTGAGAGCAAGGGTGGCCAAACGAGCAGAGATGGGGAAAGAGGTGGATGGTGGGAATTGAAACACTATAGGGCAGCACACAGTAGGGCAGAGCAGGAGAAACATGAGGTTCTCATCTAACAACCACAACCAGGAAATGACTACTGGAAATGCTGTTGCTAAATGTAGTCACATGATGTTTTATTTAATGGCTGCTTCACTTAGCAACAAAAAATATGGTCCCAATTAAAGTTGTTAAGTGAGGACTGCCTGTAAGAACTTTTGCTGGAATCTTGCTTGTGGGAAAATGGGCAATGAAAAATGCTTATTATCCACTTTACTATGTCTTTAAGTGTCAGCCAGCAGGCCCTTCTGGCTCAGAGAGAATTGGTGGAGCAATTACAGATTCACTGTGAAGCTTTTCTCAACACTTGGTGAATAAAGTTGCTCTGTTTCACTCTTAAGTTTGAGCCCTATGGAGGTGACTGTAGCACCTATCTAGAATGAGTTCAAGCCTGTTAGTCTTGAAGAGGTGGACAGGGACTTTGAAGATATAGGTGCTCCCATATATATTAGATCCATGTCCCTCATGGTTGATTGAGGCCTCCAAGAATCCACATGTGAGTGGGTCCAAGTGGTGGTAAATGCCTCTTGGAGGGGAGGAATGGTTCTTCTAGCTTTGGTGATATGCCCCTTCTTCAAGAGACCATTCTTGGATTCAGTTAATCTGGACAATTTTCATCCAATTTCTAACAATGTCTTCATTTGGCCTCTTAACTTCAGAGAGCCTTGGAGGAAGCAGATTATCTTTTCAGTTGAGATTCAGACCAGGGCATAGTTCTGAAATAGTGCTTGTTGATTGCAAGCTTAGAATGGGAGTGAT
The DNA here is from genome assembly GCF_001527695.2 of Protobothrops mucrosquamatus. Classification (NCBI taxonomy): domain Eukaryota; kingdom Metazoa; phylum Chordata; class Lepidosauria; order Squamata; family Viperidae; genus Protobothrops; species Protobothrops mucrosquamatus. Next base: position 1,871 of record NW_015400096.1, read on the forward strand.
CCATTAAACAATGGGCCTTTTTGATTTTAGGTAAACTTTATACCATCAACCTAACCGATGTTATACCTCTGGATCAGGGACTGGGAGTGGTGGACAATATTTTGTAATGACTCTCCTTCCTTTTTTTTAATTTTTTTTTAAAACAAGTTTTATTGATTTTTTTATTTTTACAACGGTGCTTGAGAAACGACGTGGTGATGGGGTAATCAATCATCCAAAACCAAAATCATACATATATAACTCAGATTAAATCATTAGAAACTCCCTCTCTATTTCCCTCAAATAATATAATATATTCAAATTAATGTATTTTTCAATAAAATTCAATCAGTCAGAACAATCATCAATAACATTTCATCTGTATAAATCCAAATCCTGTTTTTAAGCTTTACTATTTACAATTACCATATTCCAATTTGGCTTTTAGATAAACATATTTATTAACACTTCAGGTGTCCCTCCTTACCCTTTTTCCTTAACATAATCCTTATCTCTAAAATACACATATTATTTCAACCATAACATTCTTATATTTTCTACGAGTATTCTATTTTTTAATCTAGTAACTCGTTTATAAATAGCATTTCTTCTTTTATCAGAAATCCCTCTTATTCTCCTTCCATTACAAAATAGCTATCCTTCCTAAGAATAAGAATATTACTCCAAAAATATATATTTCTACTCTATTTTAAATCTGTAATCTATCAATCAATCTATATCTATGAAAAACTCTTTTAACCCACTCAATAAAGTTTAAATCTGATCCAAATAATTGTTATATCCACAACAAGCATATTAATACAGAAAAAAACATCTTCATACTAAGTTCACATATTTGATTAATCTTTATTCAATCAAGATCTCTAACGCCTTATTTACCCGTCAAGTAAAGTTTTAAATCACATTTTTAAATCTAACTCTGGCTTTCTTTCTGTGCCAGTCCGGGTTCCATAATAGAGCTTCTATATCGTCGAGTCTCAATATTTGAGTGACTCTGGGCCAAGTTCTCTTTCCCTTCTCCCAATATCATCTGTATAGTGTAGACGGTTTGTTTTCGTGTTATAATCACAAGTTGATTATCCACAATGTCACTATTCTCAGTAATTCGTATCTGAGAGTCAGTTCCTGCTACTTTTAACACTGCAAGTGTCTCAGTTAGAGTCGTTCTTTGATCTTCAAAATTCTCCATAAATTGTAGATTAACATCAATTTGCTCAGTAACTTGTTCCTCTGTCTCTTTAAGTTGTGTATATTGCTGCGTACAGGCCTCTCTAGAGCTAGTTCCTTGGCCTGTAGATTTATCCATTAGGATTTGAGATTCAATTTGTGGTTCAGAGATGTCATCCTTAATGTTTCTCCAGGATTTCATATATACTGTTGCTTCCAAAATTGCTTCTAATATAAGTTCATATTCAAGCTGTGGATGAAATTCCTCCATTTCAGTGGTGAGATAGTCTTTTACTTTTTTAGAGGAGGCTATATTTACTAACAGTTAACACATGCAAACAGTCAGCACTTATCCACCTCCACAATTACTAGTAAGCAACTTCACCACCCAGCTGTTTCAAATCCTTTATCTTTTCACTTTTATCATCATTTGAAGGTCAAACCCAACCTCAAAAAACAAAGAGAAAATGTAGTTGCAGTAATAGTTTTCGCCACAGGATGCCCTCAGTAAGCTGTGAAATCTCTTTTCTGGCTTCCAATAAAGTTTCCCCCCCCCAAAAAACAATAAAGATTTATCCCTTTAAAAAAATAAATCCAAGAAATAGGAAAACAATATTCTCCAGCTTAGAAAATAGATATAATAATAATAAAGTTCTATGATAGGGCTTTTTTCAGGGCCCCAAAGTGACCAAAAATAAAAATAGTCAATAAAAAGTTAACTTTTTTTTCCTTTTGTTAAAGCTCTTTTTCCCAGATAGACAAAGGCAGCTCTTTGAAAGCAGGGAAATAATTCCAGAAGGCTTTTAACAGGAGAGTAGTTAGGACAAAGAGAGAGAGGGAAAGGTCTCACCCGGTTTCTTAACGCTTAGATGTTCTTTTGACTTTTGGCTGGTGCAGCTAAATGATCGGCCATATTACTGGCCGATCTTTTTTTCGTCGGCCCTGAGGAGCTGCCTCGGACCGCGGAAGGAGCTGCCGCCTCCCTCCGCGATCAGCGAGAGTCCTCCTCATCGGTACCTCCGCGATCAATGAGAGTCCTTCTCATCGGTAGTCACCCTGATTAAGGGTCTACCGGCAGAGGGAAAGCAGCCAGCGAAGAGAGGAGTCTCTCTAAACGACTGCACACGCCGCGATCCGGAACTGGAAGTCCAATTCTCCTTCCTTTGAGGCACAATCTGTGTTGGTTGTAGAGGAGTGATCAAGCTTTAGCGTCCCCCGCCCGCGCACTTTGTGGGCTGTCACAGGACTCTTAACTTCTCCCCCTCCTTTTCATATTTACATGTAACCACCAGTTGAAGTCATCCATCACTGCGGGGTGAAATAATACCAATAAACTGATAACAGCCAGTTATACATCTCTTTTGCCAGCTATCCAAGTGAAGCTGAAGAGATTCTGTCCTAGTATCTGACAGGTATGATAACTAGAAATGATAGAAGAGGTTGTGGCTCAACCCTGTCAAGACTGAGTGGCTATGGATTCTGAATTCCCTGCATCTGGGAACTAGAGGATTTTGATCTTTAGTTCTGGACAGAATGACACTGCTCTATTCAGACTTGGAGTATATCTGGGGGTCCTCCTGGATACAAAGTTTCTACTTGAAGAGTAGGTGGGCAACTATGGCCAAAGGCCATAGACCAATCTGACTCTCAAAACGTTCATGAATATTTAAGAAAAATTAATGAGAACTCTGAGAGAGAGAGAGAGAGAGAGAGAGAGAGAGAGAGAGAGAGAGAGAGACTTTGTAATATTTGTCTCATTCCTATTGTCTTACTCTTATAATCTACTTTGTGTAAAGTATTTACTTTCTATGATCACTGTTCCAATTAGTGATGAAAAGTGTAAGACAGTAAATAGCTTCCATACATAATAGTCATACTACCAATGTTGGAAGAGGTAACTGAAGAAAGTAGATTCTTCTAGGTTTCAGAATTGATTATGATTTTTTAATAGCCACCTTATGCTGTAATAAACTGTATTCCAGTTTTACTCTTGAAATGAAAGAGCAATGCTAGAACTTGTTTCCTATATTAAAATTGGTATATTATTGATGTTAAAAACATTTCATATTACTCCCATAAAGACCATATTAGAATTACAGTGATATTTTTATATGAACAGCTGTTCCGTGTGAGATGAAAGACCTGTCTGTTCCAGTGCCTAATCATTTGCCCAAGGGAAGGTCAGATGTAAGACACAATAGCAACCATACCAATAATGTTACTTGAAGGCATATATTGAATGCAGTTTCTTATAAAATGGTTCATTTCTAGAAGATGCTGACTGCAAAAATAAAGAAGAAAGAGAAGACATTTAAGGCATCCTTCCTTTAATCTGTTTAAGAAAACAGATTCTAGTCACTCAGAATTTCAAAAATACTAATATGTCAGGCCTATGTCATCAGAGTTCAACAGTGAACAGAAAAATAATCTTCAAGTCAGGTACATGTTTTCCATATAATGCATAGCTTTTTGCTTGAAAGCAAATATGAAACAACATAATGAAGAGTTAAGCTTTATTATTGCTAATTGTAATATCTGACCATGTTTTTCAGCTTTTTCAGTAAAAATATGCATCAGATTTCATTTTTTGGCTTCAGAAGAGAGAATAAAGACTAAATAAACTAGAACTAATTAAGGAAGGAAACGAGGCTCCATTAATTGAGATTTCTTTTGCTATATATTTTTATATACTTATCCTGTCCTCAGGGAACAATGTCCAGGTGTGGGCTGCAATTTGGGTATTGTATGTTTTGCATTTCTTGGATGTTAACACTAAATAGCATTTAAGGGAGAAGGCCCAGTTTTTATGGCATGTATGCCTATTGAATTCATGACCCCTAGAAGAACAAAATGGGAAAAATAAGCACAGCTACAGTATTGTAATATAAATTTTGATGATCTTATTCATTATATTTGAATCTGATTACCTAGTTATTAAATGTTGAATAATACACTATGGGCTTAACTACTATCACCAGCATAATCATTTGTAGTAAAAAGTGAACCTTAGCAGGAAAATGTGAGTTGGAAAACCTCAAGGAAGGAACAGTTATGCATAATTATGTTAACAATCATGTACATAATTGTTCTTTTCTTGACATTTTCCAATTCATATTTTTCTGCTAAGGTTCACTTTTTATTACTAATGACAGAATATTATAGAAAAGCTGTTTAAACCATTTTCAGAGCATGATGCTTTCTTTAGCAGGAGAACTGGGGCTATGATAGAATTACAAATATATTTGAGCAGTTAAACTACTTTCATTTAGAATCAATATATCACTGTGTACATTGGGCAGACTTTAGCATTTTTTTCTAATAGCTTTC